>NC_092175.1:13621970-13755413 GCF_045791955.1 Oncorhynchus clarkii lewisi | reverse complement strand
AAAAATCGGAAAAAAATCGGAAAAAAAATCGGAAAAAATCGGAAAAAAATCGGAAAAAAAATCGGAAAAAATCGGGAAAAAATCGGAAAAAAAATCGGAAAAAAATCGGAAAAAATCGGAAAAAAAATCGGAAAAAAAATCGGAAAAAATCGGAAAAAATCGGAAAAAATCGGAAAAAAATCGGAAAAAATCGGAAAAAAATCGGAAAAAAAATCGGAAAAAATCGGGAAAAAATCGGAAAAAATCGGAAAAAAATCGGAAAAAAATCGGAAAAAAAGTCGGAAAAAATCGGAAAAAAATCGGAAAAAAAATCGGAAAAAAAATCGGAAAAAAATCGGAAAAAAATCGGAAAAAAAATCTGAAAAAATCGGGAAAAAATCGGAAAAAATCGGAAAAAAATCGGAAAAAAAATCGGAAAAAAATCGGAAAAAAATCGGAAAAAAAGTCGGAAAAAATCGGGAAAAAATCGGAAAAAAAATCGGAAAAAATCGGAAAAAAATCGGAAAAAATCGGAAAAAAAATCGGAAAAAATCGGAAAAAAAATCGGAAAAAATCGGGAAAAAATCGGAAAAAAATCGGAAAAAATCGGGAAAAAATCGGAAAAAAAATCGGAAAAAAATCGGAAAAAATCGGAAAAAATCGGAAAAAAATCGGAAAAAATCGGAAAAAAAATCGGAAAAAATCGGGAAAAAATCGGAAAAAATCGGAAAAAAATCGGAAAAAAAATCGGAAAAAATCGGGAAAAAATCGGAAAAAATCGGGAAAAAATCGGAAAAAATCGGAAAAAAATCGGAAAAAAAATCGGAAAAAATCGGAAAAAATCGGAAAAAATCGGAAAAAAATCAGAAAAAAATCGGAAAAAAAATCGGAAAAAATCGGAAAAAAAATCGGAAAAAATCGGGAAAAAATCGGAAAAAAAATCGGAAAAAAATCGGAAAAAAATCGGAAAAAAATCGGAAAAAATCGGGAAAAAATCGGAAAAAATCAGAAAAAAATCGGAAAAAAATCGGAAAAAAATCGGAAAAAAAATCGGAAAAAATCGGAAAAAAATCGGAAAAAATCGGAAAAAATCGGAAAAAAAATCGAAAAAAATCGGAAAAAAAATCGGAAAAAATCGGAAAAAATCGGAAAAAAATCGGAAAAAAATCGGAAAAAATCGGAAAAAAATCGGAAAAAATCGGAAAAAAAATCGGAAAAAATCGGAAAAAAAATCGGAAAAAAATCGGAAAAAATCGGAAAAAAATCGGAAAAAATCGGAAAAAAATCGGAAAAAAATCGGAAAAAAATCGGAAAAAATCGGAAAAAATCGGAAAAAAATCGGAAAAAATCGGAAAAAATCAGAAAAAAATCGGAAAAAAAATCGGAAAAAATCGGAAAAAAAATCGGAAAAAATCGGAAAAAATCAGAAAAAAATCGGAAAAAAATCGGAAAAAAAATCGGAAAAAATCGGGAAAAAATCGGAAAAAAAATCGGAAAAAAATCGGAAAAAATCGGAAAAAAATCGGAAAAAAAATCGGAAAAAATCGGAAAAAAATCGGAAAAAATCGGAAAAAAATCAGAAAAAAATCGGAAAAAAATCGGAAAAAATCGGAAAAAAAATCGGAAAAAATCGGAAAAAATCGGAAAAAAAATCGGAAAAAAATCGGAAAAAAATCGGAAAAAAAATCGGAAAAAATCGGAAAAAAATCGGAAAAAAAATCGGAAAAAATCGGGAAAAAATCGGAAAAAAAATCGGAAAAAAATCGGAAAAAATCGGAAAAAAATCGGAAAAAAAATCGGAAAAAAATCGGAAAAAATCGGAAAAAATCGGAAAAAAATCGGAAAAAATCGGAAAAAAATCGGAAAAAAAATCGGAAAAAATCGGGAAAAAATCGGAAAAAATCGGAAAAAAATCGGAAAAAAATCGGAAAAAAAGTCGGAAAAAATCGGGAAAAAATCGGAAAAAAAATCGGAAAAAATCGGGAAAAAATCGGAAAAAAATCGGAAAAAAAATCTGAAAAAATCGGGAAAAAATCGGAAAAAATCGGAAAAAAATCGGAAAAAAAATCGGAAAAAAATCGGAAAAAAATCGGAAAAAAAGTCGGAAAAAATCGGGAAAAAATCGGAAAAAAAATCGGAAAAAATCGGAAAAAAATCGGAAAAAATCGGAAAAAAAATCGGAAAAAATCGGAAAAAAAATCGGAAAAAATCGGAAAAAATCGGAAAAAAATTGGAAAAAATCGGAAAAAAATCGGAAAAAAAATCGGAAAAAAATCGGAAAAAATCGGAAAAAATCGGAAAAAAATCGGAAAAAATCGGAAAAAAATCGGAAAAAATCGGAAAAAATCGGAAAAAATCGGAAAAAAATCGGAAAAAAAATCGGAAAAAATCGGAAAAAAATCGGAAAAAATCGGAAAAAAATCGGAAAAAAATCGGAAAAAAATCGGAAAAAAAATCGGAAAAAATCGGAAAAAAATCGGAAAAAATCGGAAAAAAATCAGAAAAAAATCGGAAAAAAATCGGAAAAAATCGGAAAAAAATCGGAAAAAAATCGGAAAAAAATCGGAAAAAATCGGAAAAAATCGGAAAAAATCGGAAAAAAATCGGAAAAAAATCGGAAAAAAATCGGAAAAAAATCGGAAAAAAATCGGAAAAAATCGGAAAAAATCGGAAAAAAAATCGGAAAAAAATCGGAAAAAATCGGAAAAAATCGGAAAAAATCAGAAAAAAATCGGAAAAAAATCGGAAAAAAATCGGAAAAAATCGGAAAAAAATCGGAAAAAAAATCGGAAAAAAATCGGAAAAAATCGGAAAAAATCGGAAAAAAAATCGGAAAAAATCGGAAAAAATCGGAAAAAATCGGAAAAAAATCGGAAAAAAATCGGAAAAAAAATCGGAAAAAAAATCGGAAAAAATCGGAAAAAAATCGGAAAAAATCGGAAAAAATCGGAAAAAAAATCGAAAAAAATCGGAAAAAAAATCGGAAAAAATCGGGAAAAAATCGGAAAAAATCGGAAAAAAATCGGAAAAAAATCGGAAAAAAATCGGAAAAAATCGGAAAAAATCGGAAAAAAAATCGAAAAAAATCGGAAAAAAAAATCGGAAAAAATCGGAAAAAATCGGAAAAAAATCGGAAAAAAATCGGAAAAAATCGGGAAAAAATCGGAAAAAATCGGAAAAAAATCGGAAAAAATCGGAAAAAAAATCGGAAAAAAATCGGAAAAAATCGGAAAAAATCGGAAAAAATCGGAAAAAAATCGGAAAAAAAATCGGAAAAAATCGGAAAAAATCGGAAAAAATCGGAAAAAATCGGAAAAAATCGGAAAAAATCGGAAAAAAATCGGAAAAAAAATCGGAAAAAATCGGAAAAAAAATCGGAAAAAATCGGAAAAAATCAGAAAAAAATCGGAAAAAAATCGGAAAAAAATCGGAAAAAATCGGAAAAAATCGGAAAAAAAATCGGAAAAAAATCGGAAAAAATCGGAAAAAAATCGGAAAAAAAATCGGAAAAAATCGGGAAAAAATCGGAAAAAATCGGAAAAAAATCGGAAAAAAATCGGAAAAAAATCGGAAAAAATCGGAAAAAAAATCGGAAAAAATCGGAAAAAATCGGAAAAAAAATCGGAAAAAAATCGGAAAAAAATCGGAAAAAAAATCGGAAAAAATCGGAAAAAATCGGAAAAAAAATCGGAAAAAATCGGAAAAAATCGGAAAAAAATCGGAAAAAAATCGGAAAAAATCGGAAAAAAAATCGGAAAAAAAATCGGAAAAAAATCGGAAAAAATCGGAAAAAATCGGAAAAAAATCGGAAAAAATCGGAAAAAAATCGGAAAAAAAATCGGAAAAAATCGGAAAAAATCGGAAAAAATCGGAAAAAAATCGGAAAAAAATCGGAAAAAAATCGGAAAAAATCGGAAAAAAATCGGAAAAAATCGGAAAAAAATCGGAAAAAATCGGAAAAAAATCGGAAAAAAAATCGGAAAAAATCGGAAAAAATCGGAAAAAAAATCGGAAAAAAATCGGAAAAAATCGGAAAAAAATCGGAAAAAATCGGAAAAAATCGGAAAAAATCGGAAAAAAATCGGAAAAAAATCGGAAAAAAATCGGAAAAAATCGGGAAAAAATCGGAAAAAAAATCGGAAAAAAATCGGAAAAAAAATCGGAAAAAATCGGGAAAAAATCGGAAAAAATCGGAAAAAAATCGGAAAAAAATCGGAAAAAAATCGGAAAAAAATCGGAAAAAATCGGAAAAAAATCGGAAAAAAAATCGGAAAAAAATCGGAAAAAATCGGAAAAAATCGGAAAAAAATCGGAAAAAAAATCGGAAAAAAATCGGAAAAAAAATCGGAAAAAATCGGAAAAAAATCGGAAAAAATCGGAAAAAATCGGAAAAAAAATCGGAAAAAAATCGGAAAAAATCGGAAAAAAAATCGGAAAAAAAATCGGAAAAAATCGGAAAAAAATCGGAAAAAAATCGGAAAAAAAATCGGAAAAAATCGGAAAAAAAATCGGAAAAAAATCGGGAAAAAATCGGAAAAAATCGGAAAAAATCGGAAAAAAATCGGAAAAAAATCGGAAAAAATCGGAAAAAATCGGAAAAAAATCAGAAAAAAATCGGAAAAAAATCGGAAAAAAATCGGAAAAAAAATCGGAAAAAATCGGAAAAAAATCGGAAAAAATCGGAAAAAATCGGAAAAAAATCGGAAAAAAAATCGGAAAAAATCGGAAAAAATCGGAAAAAATCGGAAAAAAATCAGAAAAAAATCGGAAAAAAATCGGAAAAAATCGGAAAAAAAATCGGAAAAAATCGGGAAAAAATCGGAAAAAAAATCGGAAAAAAATCGGAAAAAAATCGGAAAAAAAAAAATCGGAAAAAAAATCGGAAAAAATCGGAAAAAAATCGGAAAAAAAATCGGAAAAAAAATCGGAAAAAATCGGAAAAAAATCGGAAAAAAAATCGGAAAAAAAATCGGAAAAAATCGGAAAAAATCGGAAAAAAAATCGGAAAAAAATCGGAAAAAATCGGGAAAAAATCGGAAAAAAAATCGGAAAAAAATCGGAAAAAATCGGAAAAAATCGGAAAAAATCGGAAAAAATCGGAAAAAATCGGAAAAAAATCAGAAAAAAATCGGAAAAAAATCGGAAAAAAATCGGAAAAAATCGGAAAAAAATCGGAAAAAAACGGAAAAAAATCGGAAAAAAATCGGAAAAAATCGGAAAAAAATCGGAAAAAAAATCGGAAAAAATCGGAAAAAAAATCGGAAAAAAAATCGGAAAAAATCGGAAAAAAATCGGAAAAAAATCGGAAAAAAATCGGAAAAAAATCGAAAAAAAATCGGAAAAAATCGGAAAAAATCGGAAAAAAAATCGGGAAAAAATCGGAAAAAATCGGAAAAAAATCGGAAAAAAATCGAAAAAAAATCGGAAAAAATCGGAAAAAATCGGAAAAAAAATCGGAAAAAAATCGGAAAAAATCGGAAAAAAAATCGGAAAAAATCGGAAAAAAAATCGGAAAAAATCGGAAAAAAATCGGAAAAAATCGGAAAAAATCGGAAAAAAAATCGGAAAAAATCGGAAAAAATCGGAAAAAATCGGAAAAAATCGGAAAAAAAATCGGAAAAAATCGGAAAAAATCGGGAAAAAATCGGAAAAAATCGGAAAAAAATCGGAAAAAAAATCGGAAAAAATCGGGAAAAAATCGGAAAAAAAATCGGAAAAAATCGGAAAAAATCGGAAAAAATCGGAAAAAAAATCGGGAAAAAATCGGAAAAAATCGGAAAAAAAATCGGGAAAAAATCGGAAAAAATCGGGAAAAAATCGGAAAAAATCGGAAAAAAAATCGGAAAAAAAATCGGAAAAAATCGGGAAAAAGTCGGAAAAAATCGGAAAAAAAATTGGAAAAAAATTGGAAAAAAATCGGAAAAAATCCGAAAAAAATCGGAAAAAATCGGAAAAAAAATCGAAAAAAAATCGGAAAAAAATCGGAAAAAAATCGAAAAAAAATCGGAAAAAATCGGAAAAAATCGGAAAAAAAATCGGAAAAAATCGGAAAAAATCGGAAAAAAAATCGGAAAAAATCGGAAAAAAAATCGGAAAAAATCGGAAAAAAATCGGAAAAAATCGGAAAAAAAATCGGAAAAAATCGGAAAAAAAAATCGGAAAAAATCGGAAAAAAAAGTCGGAAAAAAATCGGAAAAAATTGGAAAAAATCGGAAAAAATCGGTAAAAATCGGAAAAAAAATCGGAAAAAATCGGAAAAAATCGGAAAAAAACGGAAAAAAATCGGGAAAAAAAATCGGAAAAAATCGGAAAAAATCGGAAAAAATCGGAAAAAACCGGAAAAAAATCGGAAAAAAAATCGGAAAAAATCGGGAAAAAATCGGAAAAAATCGGAAAAAAATCGGAAAAAAATCGGAAAAAATCGGAAAAAAAATCGGAAAAAATCCGAAAAAAATCGGAAAAAATCGGAAAAAAAATCGAAAAAAAATCGGAAAAAAATCGGAAAAAAAATCGAAAAAAAATCGGAAAAAATCGGAAAAAATCGGAAAAAAAATCGGAAAAAAATCGGAAAAAATCGGAAAAAAAATCGGAAAAAAAATCGGAAAAAATCGGAAAAAAATCGGAAAAAATCGGAAAAAAATCGGAAAAAATCGGAAAAAATCGGAAAAAAATCGGAAAAAATCGGAAAAAAATCGGAAAAAAATCGGAAAAAATCGGAAAAAAATCGGAAAAAATCGGAAAAAATCGGAAAAAATCGGAAAAAAATCGGAAAAAAAATCGGAAAAAATCGGAAAAAAATCCGAAAAAAATCGGAAAAAATCGGAAAAAAATCGGAAAAAATCGGAAAAAATCGGAAAAAAATCGGAAAAAAAATCGGAAAAAATCGGAAAAAATCGGAAAAAAAATCGGAAAAAAAACGGAAAAAATCGGAAAAAATCGGAAAAAATCGGAAAAAAATCGGAAAAAAATCGGAAAAAAAATCGGAAAAAAATCGGAAAAAATCGGGAAAAAATCGGAAAAAATCGGAAAAAAATCGGAAAAAAATCGGAAAAAAAAAAAATCGGAAAAAATCGGAAAAAAATCGGAAAAAATCGGAAAAAAAATCGGAAAAAATCGGAAAAAAAATCGGAAAAAATCGGAAAAAAATCGGAAAAAATCGGAAAAAAAATCGGAAAAAATCGGAAAAAATCGGAAAAAATCGGAAAAAAATCGGAAAAAAATCGGAAAAAAATCGGAAAAAAATCGGAAAAAATCGGAAAAAAATCGGAAAAAAATCGGAAAAAAAATCGGAAAAAATCGGAAAAAATCGGAAAAAAAATCGGAAAAAAATCGGAAAAAATCGGAAAAAATCGGAAAAAATCGGAAAAAATCGGAAAAAAATCGGAAAAAAAATCGGAAAAAATCGGAAAAAATCGGAAAAAATCGGAAAAAATCGGAAAAAAATCGGAAAAAAAATCGGAAAAAATCGGAAAAAATCGGAAAAAAATCAGAAAAAAATCGGAAAAAAATCGGAAAAAAATCGGAAAAAATCGGAAAAAAATCGGAAAAAAATCGGAAAAAAATCGGAAAAAAAATCGGAAAAAATCGGAAAAAATCGGAAAAAAAATCGGAAAAAAATCGGAAAAAATCGGAAAAAAATCGGAAAAAAAATCGGAAAAAATCGGAAAAAATCGGAAAAAATCGGAAAAAAATCGGAAAAAAATCGGAAAAAAAATCGGAAAAAATCGGAAAAAAAATCGGAAAAAATCGGAAAAAATCGGAAAAAAAATCGGAAAAAAATCGGAAAAAAATCGGAAAAAAAATCGGAAAAAATCGGAAAAAAATCGGAAAAAATCGGAAAAAAATCAGAAAAAAATCGGAAAAAAAATCGGAAAAAATCGGAAAAAATCGGAAAAAATCGGAAAAAATCGGAAAAAAAATCGGAAAAAAATCGGAAAAAAAATCGGAAAAAAATCGGAAAAAATCGGAAAAAATCGGAAAAAATCGGAAAAAAATCGGAAAAAAAATCGGAAAAAATCTGAAAAAAATCGGAAAAAATCGAAAAAAAAATCGGAAAAAATCGGAAAAAATCGGAAAAAATCGGAAAAAAATCGGAAAAAAATCGGAAAAAAATCGGAAAAAATCGGAAAAAAATCGGAAAAAAATCGGAAAAAAAATCGGAAAAAATCGGAAAAAATCGGAAAAAAATCGGAAAAAATCGGAAAAAAATCGGAAAAAAAATCGGAAAAAATCGGAAAAAATCGGAAAAAAAATCGGAAAAAATCGGAAAAAATCGGAAAAAATCGGAAAAAAAATCGGAAAAAATCGGAAAAAATCGGAAAAAAAATCGGAAAAAAATCGGAAAAAAATCGGAAAAAATCGGAAAAAAATCGGAAAAAAATCGGAAAAAAATCGGAAAAAATCGGAAAAAAAATCGGAAAAAAATCGGAAAAAAATCGGAAAAAATCGAAAAAAATCGGAAAAAATCGGAAAAAAAATCGAAAAAAAATCGGAAAAAAATCGGAAAAAAATCGGAAAAAAATCGGAAAAAATCGGAAAAAATCGGAAAAAAAATCGGAAAAAATCGGAAAAAATCGGAAAAAAAATCGGAAAAAATCGGAAAAAATCGGAAAAAAAATCGGAAAAAATCGGAAAAAATCGGAAAAAAATCGGAAAAAAATCGGAAAAAATCGGGAAAAAATCGGAAAAAAATCGGAAAAAAAATCGGAAAAAAATCGAAAAAAAATCGGAAAAAAATCGGAAAAAAATCGGAAAAAATTCGAAAAAAATCGGAAAAAAATCGGAAAAAAAATCGGAAAAAAATCGGAAAAAATCGGAAAAAAAATCGGAAAAAATCAGAAAAAATCGGAAAAAATCGGAAAAAAAATCGGAAAAAAATCGGAAAAAATCGGGAAAAAATCGGAAAAAATCGGAAAAAAAATCGGAAAAAATCGGAAAAAATCGGAAAAAATCGGAAAAAATCGGAAAAAAAATCGGAAAAAAAAAAAATCGGAAAAAATCGGAAAAAAAATCGGAAAAAATCGGAAAAAATCGGAAAAAAAATCGGAAAAAAATCGGAAAAAATCGGGAAAAAATCGGAAAAAATCGGAAAAAAAATCGGAAAAAAAATCGGAAAAAATCGGGAAAAAGTCGGAAAAAATCGGAAAAAAAATTGGAAAAAAATTGGAAAAAAATCGGAAAAAATCCGAAAAAAATCGGAAAAAATCGGAAAAAAAATCGAAAAAAAATCGGAAAAAAATCGGAAAAAAATCGAAAAAAAATCGGAAAAAATCGGAAAAAATCGGAAAAAAAATCGGGAAAAAATCGGAAAAAATCGGAAAAAAAATCGGAAAAAATCGGAAAAAAAATCGGAAAAAATCGGAAAAAAATCGGAAAAAATCGGAAAAAATCGGAAAAAAAATCGGAAAAAATCGGAAAAAATCGGAAAAAAATCGGAAAAAATCGGAAAAAAAATCGGAAAAAATCGGAAAAAATCGGAAAAAAATCGGAAAAAATCGGAAAAAAATCGGAAAAAAAATCGGAAAAAATCGGAAAAAATCGGAAAAAAAATCGGAAAAAATCGGAAAAAATCGGAAAAAATCGGAAAAAAAATCGGAAAAAATCGGAAAAAATCGGAAAAAAAATCGGAAAAAATCGGAAAAAATCGGGAAAAAATCGGAAAAAATCGGAAAAAAAATCGGAAAAAAAATCTGAAAAAATCGGGAAAAAGTCGGAAAAAATCGGAAAAAAAATTGGAAAAAAATTGGAAAAAAATCGGAAAAAATCCGAAAAAAATCGGAAAAAATCGGAAAAAAAATCGAAAAAAAATCGGAAAAAAATCGGAAAAAAATCGAAAAAAAATCGGAAAAAATCGGAAAAAATCGGAAAAAAAATCGGGAAAAAATCGGAAAAAAAATCGGAAAAAATCGGGAAAAAAAATCGGAAAAAATCGGAAAAAAATCGGAAAAAATCGGAAAAAAAATCGGAAAAAATCGGAAAAAAAAATCGGAAAAAATCGGAAAAAAAAGTCGGAAAAAAATCGGAAAAAATTGGAAAAAATCGGAAAAAATCGGTAAAAATCGGAAAAAAAATCGGAAAAAATCGGAAAAAAACGGAAAAAAATCGGGAAAAAAAATCGGAAAAAATCGGAAAAAATCGGGAAAAAATCGGAAAAAACCGGAAAAAAATCGGGAAAAAATCGGAAAAAAATCGGAAAAAATCGGAAAAAAAATCGGAAAAAATCCGAAAAAAATCGGAAAAAATCGGAAAAAAAATCGAAAAAAAATCGGAAAAAAATCGGAAAAAAAATCGAAAAAAAATCGGAAAAAATCGGAAAAAATCGGAAAAAAAATCGGAAAAAAAATCGGAAAAAATCGGGAAAAAATCCGAAAAAAATCGGGAAAAAATCGGAAAAAAATCGGAAAAAATCGGGAAAAAATCGGAAAAAAATCGGGAAAAAAAATCGGAAAAAATCTGAAAAAATCGGAAAAAAAATCGGAAAAAAAACGGAAAAAATCGGGAAAAAATCGGAAAAAATCGGAAAAAAATCGGAAAAAAATCGGAAAAAAAATCGGAAAAAAATCGGAAAAAAATCGGAAAAAATCGGAAAAAAATCGGAAAAAAAATCGGAAAAAATCGGAAAAAAATCGGAAAAAATCGGGAAAAAATCGGAAAAAATCGGAAAAAAATCGGAAAAAAAATCGGAAAAAATCGGGAAAAAATCGGAAAAAATCCGAAAAAATCGGGAAAAAATCGGAAAAAAATCGGAAAAATCGGGAAAAAATCTGAAAAAATCGGAAAAAAATCGGGAAAAAAAATCGGAAAAAATCTGAAAAAATCGGAAAAAAAATCGGAAAAAAAACGGAAAAAAAATCGGAAAAAAATCGGAAAAAAAATCGGAAAAAATCGGAAAAAATCGGAAAAAAAATCGGAAAAAATCGGAAAAAAATCGGAAAAAATCGGGAAAAAATCGGAAAAAATCGGAAAAAAATCGGAAAAAAATCGGAAAAAATCTGAAAAAAATCGGAAAAAAAATCGGAAAAAAAATCGGAAAAAAATCGGAAAAAATCGGAAAAAAAATCGGAAAAAATCGGGAAAAATCGGGAAAAAATCGGAAAAAATCGGAAAAAATCGGAAAAAAATCGGAAAAAAAATCGGAAAAAATCGGAAAAAATCGGAAAAAAATCGGAAAAAATCGGGAAAAAATCGGAAAAAATCGGAAAAAAATCGGAAAAAAAATCGGAAAAAATCGGGAAAAAATCGGAAAAAATCCGAAAAAATCGGGAAAAAATCGGAAAAAAATCGGAAAAAATCGGGAAAAAATCTGAAAAAATCGGAAAAAAATCGGGAAAAAAAATCGGAAAAAATCGGAAAAAAATCGGAAAAAAATCGGAAAAAAAATCGGAAAAAAATCGGAAAAAAAATCGGAAAAAATCGGAAAAAATCGGAAAAAAAATCGGAAAAAATCGGAAAAAAATCGGAAAAAATCGGGAAAAAATCGGAAAAAATCGGAAAAAAATCGGAAAAAAATCGGAAAAAATCGGAAAAAAATCGGAAAAAAAATCGGAAAAAAAATCGGAAAAAAATCTGAAAAAATCGGGAAAAAATCCGAAAAAAATCGGGAAAAAATCGGAAAAAAATCGGAAAAAATCGGGAAAAAATCGGAAAAAAATCGGGAAAAAAAATCGGAAAAAATCTGAAAAAATCGGAAAAAAAATCGGAAAAAAAACGGAAAAAATCGGGAAAAAGTCGGAAAAAATCGGAAAAAAAATCGAAAAAAATCGGAAAAAATCGGAAAAAAAATCGAAAAAAAATCGGAAAAATCGGAAAAAATCGGAAAAAATCGGAAAAAAAAATCGGAAAAAATCGGAAAAAAAAGTCGGAAAAAAATCGGAAAAAATTGGAAAAAATCGGAAAAAATCGGTAAAAATCGGAAAAAAAATCGGAAAAAATCGGAAAAAATCGGAAAAAAACGGAAAAAAATCGGGAAAAAAAATCGGAAAAAATCGGAAAAAATCGGGAAAAAATCGGAAAAAACCGGAAAAAAATCGGGAAAAAAAATCTGAAAAAATCGGGAAAAAATCGGAAAAAATCGGAAAAAAATCGGAAAAAAATCGGAAAAAATCGGAAAAAAAATCGGAAAAAATCCGAAAAAAATCGGAAAAAATCGGAAAAAAAATCGAAAAAAAATCGGAAAAAAATCGGAAAAAAAATCGAAAAAAAATCGGAAAAAATCGGAAAAAATCGGAAAAAAAATCGGGAAAAAATCGGAAAAAATCGGAAAAAAAATCGGAAAAAAAATCGGAAAAAATCGGGAAAAATCGGGAAAAAGTCGGAAAAAATCGGAAAAAAATCGGGAAAAAATCGGAAAAAAAAAAAATCGGAAAAAATCGGAAAAAAATCGGAAAAAAAAAAATCGGGAAAAAAAAAAAATCGGAAAAAAAATCGGAAAAAATCGGAAAAAAAATCGGAAAAAAAACGGAAAAAATCGGGAAAAAGTCGGAAAAAATCGGAAAAAAAATTGGAAAAAAATTGGAAAAAAATCGGAAAAAATCCGAAAAAAATCGGAAAAAATCGGAAAAAAAATCGAAAAAAAATCGGAAAAAAATCGGAAAAAAATCGAAAAAAAATCGGAAAAAATCGGAAAAAATCGGAAAAAAAATCGGGAAAAAATCGGAAAAAATCGGAAAAAAAATCGGAAAAAATCGGGAAAAAAAATCGGAAAAAATCGGAAAAAAATCGGAAAAAATCGGAAAAAATCGGAAAAAATCGGAAAAAAAAATCGGAAAAAATCGGAAAAAAAAGTCGGAAAAAAATCGGAAAAAATTGGAAAAAATCGGAAAAAATCGGTAAAAATCGGAAAAAAAATCGGAAAAAATCGGAAAAAATCGGAAAAAAACGGAAAAAAATCGGGAAAAAAAATCGGAAAAAATCGGAAAAAATCGGGAAAAAATCGGAAAAAACCGGAAAAAAATCGGGAAAAAAAATCGGAAAAAATCGGGAAAAAATCGGAAAAAATCGGAAAAAAATCGGAAAAAAATCGGAAAAAATCGGAAAAAAAATCGGAAAAAATCCGAAAAAAATCGGAAAAAATCGGAAAAAAAATCGAAAAAAAATCGGAAAAAAATCGGAAAAAAAATCGAAAAAAAATCGGAAAAAATCGGAAAAAATCGGAAAAAAAATCGGGAAAAAATCGGAAAAAATCGGAAAAAAATCGGAAAAAAAATCGGAAAAAATCGGGAAAAATCGGGAAAAAGTCGGAAAAAATCGGAAAAAAATCGGGAAAAAATCGGAAAAATCGGAAAAAAATCGGAAAAAATCGGGAAAAAATCCGAAAAAAATCGGGAAAAAATCGGAAAAAAATCGGAAAAAATCGGGAAAAAATCGGAAAAAAATCGGGAAAAAAAATCGGAAAAAATCTGAAAAAATCGGAAAAAAAATCGGAAAAAAAACGGAAAAAATCGGGAAAAAGTCGGAAAAAATCGGAAAAAAAATTGGAAAAAAATTGGAAAAAAATCGGAAAAAATCCGAAAAAAATCGGAAAAAATCGGAAAAAAAATCGAAAAAAAATCGGAAAAAAATCGGAAAAAAATCGAAAAAAAATCGGAAAAAATCGGAAAAAATCGGAAAAAAAATCGGGAAAAAATCGGAAAAAATCGGAAAAAAAATCGGAAAAAATCGGGAAAAAAAATCGGAAAAAATCGGAAAAAAATCGGAAAAAATCGGAAAAAAAATCGGAAAAAATCGGAAAAAAAAATCGGAAAAAATCGGAAAAAAAAGTCGGAAAAAAATCGGAAAAAATTGGAAAAAATCGGAAAAAATCGGTAAAAATCGGAAAAAAAATCGGAAAAAATCGGAAAAAATCGGAAAAAATCGGAAAAAAATCGGGAAAAAAAATCGGAAAAAATCGGAAAAAATCGGGAAAAAATCGGAAAAAACCGGAAAAAAATCGGGAAAAAAAATCGGAAAAAATCGGGAAAAAATCGGAAAAAATCGGAAAAAAATCGGAAAAAAATCGGAAAAAATCGGAAAAAAAATCGGAAAAAATCCGAAAAAAATCGGAAAAAATCGGAAAAAAAATCGAAAAAAAATCGGAAAAAAATCGGAAAAAAAATCGAAAAAAAATCGGAAAAAATCGGAAAAAATCGGAAAAAAAATCGGGAAAAAATCGGAAAAAATCGGAAAAAAAATCGGAAAAAAAATCGGAAAAAATCGGGAAAAAGTCGGAAAAAATCGGAAAAAAATCGGGAAAAAATCGGAAAAAATCGGAAAAAAATCGGAAAAAATCGGAAAAAAATCGGAAAAATATCGGAAAAAATCGGAAAAAAATCGGAAAAAATCGGAAAAAAATCGGAAAAAAAATCGGAAAAAATCGGGAAAAAATCCGAAAAAAATCGGGAAAAAATCGGAAAAAAATCGGAAAAAATCGGGAAAAAATCGAAAAAAAATCGGAAAAAATCGGAAAAAAATCGAAAAAAAATCGGAAAAAATCGAAAAAAAATCGAAAAAAAATCGGAAAAAATCGGAAAAAAATCCGAAAAAATCGGAAAAAAAATCGGAAAAAATCGGAAAAAAATCGGGAAAAAATCGGGAAAAATATCGGAAAAAAATCGGAAAAAATCGGGAAAAAATCGGAAAAAATCGGAAAAAAATCGGGAAAAAAAATCGGAAAAAATCGGAAAAAAATCGGGAAAAAATCGGGAAAAAAATCGGAAAAAATCGGAAAACATCGGAAAAAATCGGAAAAAAATCGGAAAAAAATCGGAAAAAAAAAATCGGAAAAAAATCGGAAAAAAAATCGGAAAAAATCGGAAAAAAAATCGGAAAAAATCGGGAAAAAATCGGGAAAAAAAATCGGAAAAAATCGGAAAAAATCGGGAAAAAAAATCGGAAAAAAAATCGGAAAAAAAATCGGAAAAAAAATCGAAAAAAAATCGGAAACAAAATCGGAAAAAATCGGGAAAAAATCGGAAAAAAATCGGAAAAAAATCGGGAAAAAAAATCGGAAAAAATCGGAAAAAATCGGAAAAAAAATCGGAAAAAAATCGGAAAAAATCGGAAAAAAAATCGGAAAAAATCGGGAAAAAATCGGAAAAAATCGGAAAAAAATCGGAAAAAAATCGGAAAAAATCGGAAAAAAATCGGAAAAAAAATCGGAAAAAATCGGAAAAAAATCGGGAAAAAAAATCGGAAAAAATCGGAAAAAATCGGAAAAAAAATCGGAAAAAAATCGGAAAAAATCGGAAAAAAAATCGGAAAAAAATCGGAAAAAATCGGAAAAAAAATCGGAAAAAATCGGGAAAAAATCGGAAAAAATCGGAAAAAAATCGGAAAAAAATCGGAAAAAATCGGAAAAAAAATCTGAAAAAAAATCGGAAAAAATCGGAAAAAAAATCGGAAAAAATCGGGAAAAAATCGGAAAAAAATCGGAAAAAAATCGGAAAAAATCGGAAAAAAAATCGGAAAAAATCGGGAAAAAATCGGAAAAAATCGGAAAAAAATCGGGAAAAAATCGGGAAAAAATCGGAAAAAATCGGAAAAAAATCGGAAAAAAATCGGAAAAAATCGGAAAAAAATCGGAAAAAAATCGGAAAAAATCGGAAAAAAATCGGAAAAAATCGGAAAAAAATCGGAAAAAATCGGAAAAAATCGGAAAAAAATCGGAAAAAAAAAAAAATCGGAAAAAATCGGGAAAAAATCCGAAAAAAATCGGGAAAAAAAATCGGAAAAAAAAAAAATCGGAAAAAAAATCGGAAAAAAATCGGAAAAAAAAAAAATCGGAAAAAAAAAAAAATCGGAAAAAATCGGAAAAAAAAAAAATCGGAAAAAAATCGGAAAAAAATCGGAAAAAATCGGAAAAAAAATCGGAAAAAATCGGGAAAAAATCGGAAAAAATCGGAAAAAATCGGAAAAAATCGGAAAAAATCGGAAAAAAATCGGAAAAAATCGGAAAAAAATCGGAAAAAAAATCGGAAAAAATCGGAAAAAAATCGGAAAAAATCGGGAAAAAATCGGAAAAAATCGGAAAAAAATCGGAAAAAAAATCGGAAAAAATCGGGAAAAAATCGGAAAAAATCCGAAAAAAATCGGGAAAAAATCGGAAAAAAATCGGAAAAAATCGGGAAAAAATCGGAAAAAATCGGAAAAAAATCGGGAAAAAAAATCGGAAAAAATCTGAAAAAATCGGAAAAAATCGGAAAAAAAATCGGAAAAAAATCGGAAAAAAAATCGGAAAAAAAACGGAAAAAATCGGAAAAAATCGGAAAAAATCGGAAAAAAATCGGAAAAAAATCGGAAAAAAAATCGGAAAAAATCGGAAAAAATCGGAAAAAAAATCGGGAAAAAAAATCGGAAAAAATCGGAAAAAATCGGGAAAAAATCGGAAAAAATCGGAAAAAAATCGGAAAAAAATCGGAAAAAATCGGAAAAAAATCGGAAAAAAAATCGGAAAAAAAATCGGAAAAAAATCGGAAAAAATCGGAAAAAAAATCGGAAAAAATCGGGAAAAATCGGGAAAAAATCGGAAAAAATCGGAAAAAATCGGAAAAAAAATCGGAAAAAAATCGGAAAAAATCGGAAAAAAATCGGAAAAAATCGGGAAAAAATCGGAAAAAATCGGAAAAAAATCGGAAAAAAAATCGGAAAAAATCGGGAAAAAATCGGAAAAAATCGGAAAAAAATCAGAAAAAAATCGGAAAAAATCGGAAAAAATCGGAAAAAAATCGGGAAAAAATCGGAAAAAATCGGAAAAAAATCGGGAAAAAAAATCGGAAAAAATCTGAAAAAATCGGAAAAAATCGGAAAAAAAATCGGAAAAAAATCGGAAAAAAAATCGGAAAAAAAACGGAAAAAATCGGGAAAAAATCGGAAAAAATCGGAAAAAAATCGGAAAAAAATCGGAAAAAAAATCGGAAAAAAATCGGAAAAAAAATCGGAAAAAATCGGAAAAAATCGGAAAAAAAATCGGGAAAAAAAATCGGAAAAAATCGGAAAAAATCGGGAAAAAATCGGAAAAAATCGGAAAAAAATCGGAAAAAAATCGGAAAAAATCGGAAAAAAATCGGAAAAAAAATCGGAAAAAAAATCGGAAAAAAAATCGGAAAAAATCGGAAAAAAAATCGGAAAAAATCGGGAAAAATCGGGAAAAAATCGGAAAAAATCGGAAAAAATCGGAAAAAAAATCGGAAAAAAATCGGAAAAAATCGGAAAAAAATCGGAAAAAAAATCGGGAAAAATCGGGAAAAAATCGGAAAAAATCGGGAAAAAATCGGAAAAAAAATCGGAAAAAAATCGGAAAAAATCGGAAAAAAAATCGGAAAAAATCGGGAAAAAATCGGAAAAAATCGGAAAAAAAATCGGAAAAAATCGGAAAAAATCGGAAAAAAATCAGAAAAAAATCGGAAAAAAATCGGAAAAAATCGGGAAAAAATCGGAAAAAATCGGAAAAAAATCGGAAAAAAAATCGGAAAAAATCGGGAAAAAATCGGAAAAAAAATCGGAAAAAAATCGGAAAAAATCGGAAAAAAAATCGGAAAAAAATCGGAAAAAATCGGAAAAAAAAAAAATCGGAAAAAATCGGAAAAAAATCGGAAAAAATCGGAAAAAAATCGGAAAAAATCGGAAAAAAATCGGAAAAAAATCGGAAAAAAAATCGGAAAAAAATCGGAAAAAATCGGAAAAAAAATCGGAAAAAATCGGAAAAAATCGGAAAAAAATCGGAAAAAATCGGAAAAAAATCGGAAAAAAATCGGAAAAAAATCGGAAAAAAATCGGAAAAAATCGGGAAAAAATCGGAAAAAAAATCGGAAAAAAATCGGAAAAAATCGGAAAAAAATCGGAAAAAAAATCGGAAAAAATCGGAAAAAATCGGAAAAAAATCGGAAAAAAAATCGGAAAAAATCGGAAAAAAAATCGGAAAAAATCGGGAAAAAATCGGAAAAAATCGGAAAAAATCGGAAAAAAATCGGAAAAAAAATCGGAAAAAATCGGGAAAAAATCGGGAAAAAAAATCGGAAAAAAATCGGAAAAAAATCGGAAAAAATCGGAAAAAAAATCGGAAAAAATCGGAAAAAAAATCGGAAAAAAATCGGAAAAAATCGGGAAAAAAAATCGAAAAAAATCGGAAAAAATCGGAAAAAAATCGGAAAAAATCGGAAAAAAATCGAAAAAAAATCGGAAAAAATCGGAAAAAAATCGAAAAAAAATCGGAAAAAATCGAAAAAAAATCGAAAAAAAATCGGAAAAAATCGGAAAAAAATCCGAAAAAATCGGAAAAAAAATCGGAAAAAAAATCGGAAAAAAAATCGGAAAAAAAATCGAAAAAAAATCGGAAAAAAATCGGAAAAAAAAAAATCGGAAAAAAATCGGAAAAAAATCGGGAAAAAAAATCGGAAAAAATCGGAAAAAAAATCGGAAAAAAATCGGGAAAAAAAATCGGAAAAAATCGGAAAAAATCGGAAAAAAAATCGGAAAAAAATCGGAAAAAATCGGAAAAAAATCGGAAAAAAATCGGAAAAAATCGGAAAATAAATCGGAAAAAAATCGGAAAAAAAATCGGAAAAAATCGGAAAAAAAATCGGAAAAAATCGGGAAAAAAAATCGGAAAAAATCGGAAAAAATCGGAAAAAATCGGAAAAAAAATCGGAAAAAAAATCGGAAAAAATCGGAAAAAAAATCGGAAAAAATCGGGAAAAAATCGGAAAAAATCGGAAAAAATCGGAAAAAAATTGGAAAAAAAATCGGAAAAAATCGTGAAAAAATCGGGAAAAAAAATCGGAAAAAAATCGGAAAAAAATCGGAAAAAATCGGAAAAAAAATCGGAAAAAATCGGAAAAAAAATCGGAAAAAAATCGGAAAAAATCGGGAAAAAAAATCGGAAAAAATCGGAAAAAATCGGAAAAAAAATCGGAAAAAATCGGAAAAAAATCGGAAAAAAATCGGGAAAAATCGGAAAAAATCGGAAAAAAAAACGGAAAAAATCGGGAAAAAATCGGAAAAAAATCGGAAAAAAATCGGAAAAAAATCGGAAAAAAATCGGAAAAAATCGGAAAAAGTCGGAAAAAAATCGGAAAAAAATCGGAAAAAAAATCGGAAAAAATCGGGAAAAAATCGGAAAAAAAATCGGAAAAAATCGGGAAAAAATCGGAAAAAATCGAAAAAAAATCGGAAAAAATCGGAAAAAAATCCGAAAAAATCGGAAAAAAAATCGGAAAAAATCGGAAAAAAATCGGGAAAAAATCGGGAAAAAAATCGGAAAAAAATCGGAAAAAATCGGGAAAAAATCGGAAAAAATCGGAAAAAAATCGGGAAAAAAAATCGGAAAAAATCGGAAAAAAATCGGGAAAAAATCGGGAAAAAAATCGGAAAAAATCGGAAAACATCGGAAAATAAATCGGAAAAAATCGGAAAAAAATCGGAAAAAAATCGGAAAAAATCGGGAAAAAATCGGAAAAAAATCGGAAAAAAAATCGGAAAAAATCGGAAAAGAAATCGGAAAAAATCGGGAAAAAAAATCGGAAAAAATCGGAAAAAATCGGAAAAAATCGGAAAAAAAATCGGAAAAAAAATCGGAAAAAAAATCGGAAAAAAAATCGAAAAAAAATCGGAAACAAAATCGGAAAAAATCGGGAAAAAATCGGAAAAAAATCGGAAAAAAATCGGGAAAAAAAATCGGAAAAAATCGGAAAAAATCGGAAAAAAAATCGGAAAAAATCGGGAAAAAATCGGAAAAAATCGGAAAAAAATCGGAAAAAATCTGAAAAAAATCGGAAAAAATCGGGAAAAAATCGGAAAAAAAATCGGAAAAAAATCGGAAAAAATCGGAAAAAAAATCGGAAAAAATCGGGAAAAAATCGGGAAAAAATCGGAAAAAATCGGAAAAAAATCGGAAAAAATCGGAAAAAAAATCGGAAAAAAAATCGGAAAAAAATCGAAAAAAAATCGGAAAAAATCGGGAAAAAATCGGAATAAATCGGAAAAAAATCGGGAAAAAAAATCGGAAAAAATCGGAAAAAAATCGGAAAAAATCGGAAAAAAAATCGGAAAAAATCGGAAAAAATCGGAAAAAAAATCGGAAAAAATCGGAAAAAATCGGAAAAAAACGGAAAAAAATCGGGAAAAAAAATCGGAAAAAATCGGAAAAAATCGGGAAAAAATCGGAAAAAACCGGAAAAAAATCGGGAAAAAAAATCGGAAAAAATCGGGAAAAAATCGGAAAAAATCGGAAAAAAATCGGAAAAAATCGGAAAAAAAATTGGAAAAAAATTGGAAAAAAATCGGAAAAAATCCGAAAAAAATCGGAAAAAATCGGAAAAAAAATCGAAAAAAAATCGGAAAAAAATCGGAAAAAAAATCGAAAAAAAATCGGAAAAAATCGGAAAAAATCGGAAAAAAAATCGGGAAAAAATCGGAAAAAATCGGAAAAAAAATCGGAAAAAAAATCGGAAAAAATCGGGAAAAAGTCGGAAAAAATCGGAAAAAAATCGGGAAAAAATCGGAAAAAATCGGAAAAAAATCGGAAAAAAATCGGAAAAAATCGGAAAAAAATCGGAAAAAAATCGGAAAAAATCGGAAAAAAATCGGAAAAAATCGGGAAAAAATCGGAAAAAATCGGAAAAAAATCGGAAAAAAAATCGGAAAAAAATCGGGAAAAAATCCGAAAAAAATCGGGAAAAAATCGGAAAAAAATCGGAAAAAATCGGGAAAAAATCGGAAAAAATCGGAAAAAAATCGGAAAAAAATCGGAAAAAATCGGAAAAAAATCGGAAAAAAAAAAAATCGAAAAAAAATCGGAAAAAAAATCAAAAAAAATCGGAAAAAAAATCGGGAAAAAATCGGAAAAAAAAAAAATCGGAAAAAAATCGGAAAAAAATCGAAAAAAAATCGGAAAAAATCGGAAAAAATCGGAAAAAAAATTGGAAAAAAATCGGAAAAAATCGGAAAAAAAATCGGAAAAAAATCGGAAAAAATCGGAAAAAAAAAAAATCGGAAAAAATCGGAAAAAATCGGAAAAAAATCGGAAAAAAATCGGAAAAAATCGGAAAAAAATCGGAAAAAATCGGAAAAAAAATCGGAAAAAAAAAAAATCGGAAAAAAATCGGAAAAAATCGGAAAAAAAATCGGAAAAAATCGGGAAAAAATCGGAAAAAATCGGAAAAAAATCGGAAAAAAATCGGAAAAAAATCGGAAAAAAATCGGAAAAAAATCGGAAAAAATCGGAAAAAAATCGGAAAAAAATCGGAAAAAATCGGAAAAAAATCGGAAAAAATCGGGAAAAAATCGGAAAAAAATCGGGAAAAATCGGAAAAAATCGGAAAAAAAACGGAAAAAATCGGAAAAAATCGGAAAAAATCGGAAAAAATCGGAAAAAATCGGGAAAAAAAATCGGAAAAAATCGGAAAAAATCGGAAAAAAATCGGAAAAAAAATCGGAAAAAATCGGAAAAAAATCGGAAAAAAATCGGAAAAAAAATCGGAAAAAATCGGAAAAAAAATCGGAAAAAATCGGAAAAAAATCGGAAAAAAATCGGGAAAAATCGGAAAAAATCGGAAAAAAAAACGGAAAAAATCGGGAAAAAATCGGAAAACATCGGAAAATAAATCGGAAAAAATCGGGAAAAAATCGGAAAAAAAATCGGAAAAAAAATCGGAAAAAATCGGGAAAAAATCGGAAAAAATCAAAAAAAAATCGGAAAAAATCGGAAAAAAATCCGAAAAAATCGGAAAAAAAATCGGAAAAAATCGGAAAAAAATCGGGAAAAAATCGGGAAAAAAATCGGAAAAAAATCGGAAAAAATCGGGAAAAAATCGGAAAAAATCGGGAAAAAATCGGAAAAAAATCGGAAAAAATCGGGAAAAAATCGGAAAAAATCGGGAAAAAATCGGGAAAAAATCGGAAAAAAATCGGAAAAAATCGGGAAAAAATCGGAAAAAAATCGGAAAAAAAATCGGAAAAAATCGGAAAAAAATCGGGAAAAAAAATCGGAAAAAATCGGAAAAAATCGGAAAAAATCGGAAAAAATCGGAAAAAAAATCGGAAAAAAAATCGGAAAAAAAATCGAAAAAAAATCGGAAACAAAATCGGAAAAAATCGGGAAAAAATCGGAAAAAAATCGGAAAAAAATCGGGAAAAAAAATCGGAAAAAATCGGAAAAAAAATCGGAAAAAAATCGGAAAAAATCGGAAAAAAAATCGGAAAAAATCGGAAAAAAAATCGGAAAAAATCGGGAAAAAATCGGAAAAAAAATCGGAAAAAAAAACGGAAAAAATCGGGAAAAAATCGGAAAAAATCGGAAAAAAATCCGAAAAAATCGGAAAAAAATCCGAAAAAATCGGAAAAAAAATCGGAAAAAATCGGAAAAAATCGGGAAAAAATCGGAAAAAAAATCGGGAAAAAATCGGAAAAAAAATCGGAAAAAAATCGGGAAAAAATCGGAAAAAAAATCGGAAAAAAATCGGAAAAAATCGGAAAAAAATCGGAAAAAATCGGGAAAAAATCGGAAAAAATCGGGAAAAAAATCGGAAAAAAATCGGAAAAAAATCGGAAAAAAAATCGGAAAAAATCGGGAAAAAATCGGAAAAAATCGGAAAAAAATCGGAAAAAAATCGGAAAAAATCGGGAAAAAATCGGAAAAAAAATCGGAAAAAAATCGGAAAAAATCGGAAAAAAAATCGGAAAAAATCGGGAAAAAATCGGAAAAAATCGGGAAAAAAATCGGAAAAAAATCGGAAAAAAATCGGAAAAAAAATCGGAAAAAATCGGGAAAAAATCGGAAAAAAATCGGAAAAAAAATCGAAAAAAAATCGGAAACAAAATCGGAAAAAATCGGGAAAAAATCGGAAAAAAATCGGAAAAAAATCGGGAAAAAAAATCGGAAAAAATCGGAAAAAATCGGAAAAAAAATTGGAAAAAAATCGGAAAAAATCGGAAAAAAAATCGGAAAAAAATCGGAAAAAATCGGAAAAAAAATCGGAAAAAATCGGGAAAAAATCGGAAAAAATCGGAAAAAAATCGGAAAAAAATCGGAAAAAATCGGAAAAAAAATCTGAAAAAAAATCGGAAAAAATCGGAAAAAAAATCGGAAAAAATCGGGAAAAAATCGGAAAAAAATCGGAAAAAAATCGGAAAAAATCGGAAAAAAAATCGGAAAAAATCGGGAAAAAATCGGAAAAAATCGGAAAAAAATCGGAAAAAAATCGGGAAAAAATCGGAAAAAATCGGAAAAAAATCGGAAAAAAATCGGAAAAAATCGGAAAAAAATCGGAAAAAAATCGGAAAAAATCGGAAAAAAATCGGAAAAAATCGGAAAAAATCGGAAAAAAATCGGGAAAAATCGGAAAAAATCGGAAAAAAAACGGAAAAAATCGGGAAAAAATCGGAAAAAAATCGGAAAAAATCGGAAAAAATCGGGAAAAAAAATCGGAAAAAATCGGAAAAAATCGGAAAAAAATCGGAAAAAATCGGAAAAAGTCGGAAAAAAATCGGAAAAAAATCGGAAAAAAAATCGGAAAAAATCGGAAAAAAAATCGGAAAAAATCGGAAAAAAATCGGAAAAAAATCGGGAAAAATCGGAAAAAATCGGAAAAAAAAACGGAAAAAATCGGGAAAAAATCGGAAAACATCGGAAAATAAATCGGAAAAAATCGGGAAAAAATCGGAAAAAAAATCGGAAAAAAAATCGGAAAAAATCGGGAAAAAATCGGAAAAAATCAAAAAAAAATCGGAAAAAATCGGAAAAAAATCCGAAAAAATCGGAAAAAAAATCGGAAAAAATCGGAAAAAAATCGGGAAAAAATCGGGAAAAAAATCGGAAAAAAATCGGAAAAAATCGGGAAAAAAATCGGAAAAAATCGGAAAAAAATCGGAAAAAATCGGGAAAAAATCGGAAAAAATCGGAAAAAAATCGGAAAAAAAATCGGAAAAAAATCGGGAAAAAATCCGAAAAAAATCGGGAAAAAATCGGAAAAAAATCGGAAAAAATCGGGAAAAAATCGGAAAAAATCGGAAAAAAATCGGGAAAAAAATCGGAAAAAATCGGAAAAAAATCGGAAAAAATCGGAAAAAATCGGTAAAAAAATCGGAAAAAAAATCGGAAAAAAAATCGGAAAAAAAATCGAAAAAAAATCGGAAACAAAATCGGAAAAAATCGGGAAAAAATCGGAAAAAAATCGGAAAAAAATCGGGAAAAAAAATCGGAAAAAATCGGAAAAAATCGGAAAAAAAATTGGAAAAAAATCGGAAAAAATCGGAAAAAAAATCGGAAAAAAATCGGAAAAAATCGGAAAAAAAATCGGAAAAAATCGGGAAAAAATCGGAAAAAATCGGAAAAAAATCGGAAAAAAATCGGAAAAAATCGGAAAAAAAATCTGAAAAAAAATCGGAAAAAATCGGAAAAAAAATCGGAAAAAATCGGGAAAAAATCGGAAAAAAATCGGAAAAAAATCGGAAAAAATCGGAAAAAAAATCGGAAAAAATCGGGAAAAAATCGGAAAAAATCGGAAAAAAATCGGAAAAAAATCGGGAAAAAATCGGAAAAAATCGGAAAAAAATCGGAAAAAAATCGGAAAAAATCGGAAAAAAATCGGAAAAAAATCGGAAAAAATCGGAAAAAAATCGGAAAAAATCGGGAAAAAATCGGAAAAAAATCGGGAAAAATCGGAAAAAATCGGAAAAAAAACGGAAAAAATCGGGAAAAAATCGGAAAAAAATCGGAAAAAATCGGAAAAAATCGGGAAAAAAAATCGGAAAAAATCGGAAAAAATCGGAAAAAAATCGGAAAAAATCGGAAAAAGTCGGAAAAAAATCGGAAAAAAATCGGAAAAAAAATCGGAAAAAATCGGAAAAAAAATCGGAAAAAATCGGAAAAAAATCGGAAAAAAATCGGGAAAAATCGGAAAAAATCGGAAAAAAAAACGGAAAAAATCGGGAAAAAATCGGAAAACATCGGAAAATAAATCGGAAAAAATCGGGAAAAAATCGGAAAAAAAATCGGAAAAAAAATCGGAAAAAATCGGGAAAAAATCGGAAAAAATCAAAAAAAAATCGGAAAAAATCGGAAAAAAATCCGAAAAAATCGGAAAAAAAATCGGAAAAAATCGGAAAAAAATCGGGAAAAAATCGGGAAAAAAATCGGAAAAAAATCGGAAAAAATCGGGAAAAAATCGGAAAAAATCGGAAAAAAATCGGAAAAAATCGGGAAAAAATCGGAAAAAATCGGGAAAAAATCGGGAAAAAATCGGAAAAAAATCGGAAAAAATCGGAAAAAATCGGAAAAAAATCGGAAAAAAAATCGGAAAAAATCGGAAAAAAATCGGAAAAAAAATCGGAAAAAATCGGAAAAAATCGGAAAAAATCGGAAAAAATCGGAAAAAAAATCGGAAAAAAAATCGGAAAAAAAATCGAAAAAAAATCGGAAAAAAAATCGGAAAAAATCGGGAAAAAATCGGAAAAAAATCGGAAAAAAATCGGGAAAAAAAATCGGAAAAAATCGGAAAAAAAATCGGAAAAAAATCGGAAAAAAAAAAAAATCGGAAAAAAAATCGGAAAAAAAATCGGAAAAAAATCGGAAAAAATCGGGAAAAAATCGGAAAAAATCGGAAAAAAAATCGGAAAAAAAATCGGAAAAAATCGGAAAAAATCGGAAAAAATCGGAAAAAATCGGAAAAAAATCGGAAAAAAAATCGGAAAAAAATCGGAAAAAAAAAAAAATCGGAAAAAATCGGAAAAAAATCGGGAAAAAAAAAAAAATCGGAAAAAAATCGGAAAAAAATCGGAAAAAATCGGAAAAAATCGGAAAAAAATCGGAAAAAAATCGGAAAAAAAATCGGAAAAAATCGGAAAAAATCGGGAAAAAAAAAAAAATCGGAAAAAATCGGAAAACATCGGAAAATAAATCGGAAAAAATCGGAAAAAAATCGGAAAAAAATCGGAAAAAATCGGAAAAAGTCGGAAAAAATCGGAAAAAAATCGAAAAAAATCGGAAAAAAATCGGAAAAAAAATCGGAAAAAATCGGAAAAAATCGGAAAAAATCGGAAAAAATCGGAAAAAAAATCGGAAAAAAAATCGGAAAAAAAATCGGGAAAAAATCGGAAAAAAAATCGGAAAAAAATCGGAAAAAAATCGGGAAAAATCGGAAAAAATCGGAAAAAAAAACGGAAAAAATCGGAAAAAATCGGAAAAAAATCGGAAAAAAATCGGAAAAAAATCGGAAAAAAATCGGAAAAAATCGGAAAAAATCGGAAAAAAATCGGAAAAAAATCGGAAAAAAATCGGAAAAAATCGGGAAAAAATCGGAAAAAAAATCGGAAAAAATCGGAAAAAAAATCGGAAAAAATCGGAAAAAATCGGAAAAAATCGGGAAAAAATCGGAAAAAAATCCGAAAAAATCGGAAAAAAAATCGGAAAAAATCGGAAAAAAATCGGGAAAAAATCGGAAAAAAATCGGAAAAAAATCGGAAAAAATCGGAAAAAATCGGAAAAAATCGGAAAAAAACGGGAAAAAAAATCGGAAAAAATCGGAAAAAATCGGGAAAAAATCGGAAAAAAATCGGAAAAAATCGGAAAACATCGGAAAATAAATCGGAAAAAATCGGAAAAAAAAAAAAATCGGAAAAAAAAAAAAATCGGAAAAAAATCGGAAAAAATCGGAAAAAAATCGGAAAAAAAAAATCGGAAAAAATCGGAAAAAAAAAAAATCGAAAAAAAAATCGGAAAAAAATCGGAAAAAATCGGAAAAAAAAAAAATCGGAAAAAAATCGGAAAAAAAATCGGAAAAAATCGGAAAAAAAAATCGGAAAAAAAAAAAATCGGAAAAAAATCGGAAAAAAAATCGAAAAAAATCGGAAACAAAATCGGAAAAAATCGGAAAAAAATCGGAAAAAATCGAAAAAATCGGAAAAAAATCGGAAAAAAATCGGAAAAAATCGGAAAAAATCGGAAAAAATCGGAAAAAATCGGAAAAAAAAAAAATCGGAAAAAATCGGGAAAAAATCGGAAAAAAAATCGGAAAAAAATCGGAAAAAATCGGAAAAAAAAATCGGAAAAAATCGGGAAAAAATCGGGAAAAAATCGGAAAAAATCGGAAAAAAATCGGAAAAAATCGGAAAAAAAATCGGAAAAAAAATCGGAAAAAAATCGAAAAAAAATCGGAAAAAATCGGGAAAAAATCGGAATAAATCGGAAAAAAATCGGGAAAAAAAATCGGAAAAAATCGGAAAAAAATCGGAAAAAATCGGAAAAAAAATCGGAAAAAATCGGAAAAAATCGGAAAAAAAATCGGAAAAAATCGGAAAAAATCGGAAAAAAACGGAAAAAAATCGGGAAAAAAAATCGGAAAAAATCGGAAAAAATCGGAAAAAATCGGAAAAAACCGGAAAAAAATCGGGAAAAAAAATCGGAAAAAATCGGGAAAAAATCGGAAAAAATCGGAAAAAAAATCGGAAAAAATCGGAAAAAAAATCGGAAAAAATCGGAAAAAATCGGAAAAAAACGGAAAAAAATCGGGAAAAAAAATCGGAAAAAATCGGAAAAAATCGGGAAAAAATCGGAAAAAACCGGAAAAAAATCGGGAAAAAAAATCGGAAAAAATCGGGAAAAAATCGGAAAAAATCGGAAAAAAATCGGAAAAAATCGGAAAAAAAATTGGAAAAAAATTGGAAAAAAATCGAAAAAAATCGGAAAAAATCCGAAAAAATCGGAAAAAAAATCGAAAAAAAATCGGAAAAAAATCGGAAAAAAAATCGAAAAAAAATCGGAAAAAATCGGAAAAAATCGGAAAAAAAATCGGGAAAAAATCGGAAAAAATCGGAAAAAAAATCGGAAAAAAAATCGGAAAAAATCGGGAAAAAGTCGGAAAAAATCGGAAAAAAATCGGGAAAAAATCGGAAAAAATCGGAAAAAAATCGGAAAAAAATCGGAAAAAATCGGAAAAAAATCGGAAAAAAATCGGAAAAAATCGGAAAAAAATCGGAAAAAATCGGGAAAAAATCGGAAAAAATCGGAAAAAAATCGGAAAAAAAATCGGAAAAAAATCGGGAAAAAATCCGAAAAAAATCGGGAAAAAATCGGAAAAAAATCGGAAAAAATCGGGAAAAAATCGGAAAAAATCGGAAAAAAATCGGGAAAAAAATCGGAAAAAATCGGAAAAAAATCGGAAAAAATCGGAAAAAATCGGTAAAAAAATCGGAAAAAAAATCGGAAAAAAAATCGGAAAAAAAATCGAAAAAAAATCGGAAACAAAATCGGAAAAAATCAGGAAAAAATCGGAAAAAAATCGGAAAAAAATCGGGAAAAAAAATCGGAAAAAATCGGAAAAAATCGGAAAAAAAATTGGAAAAAAATCGGAAAAAATCGGAAAAAAAATCGGAAAAAAATCGGAAAAAATCGGAAAAAAAATCGGAAAAAATCGGGAAAAAATCGGAAAAAATCGGAAAAAAATCGGAAAAAAATCGGAAAAAATCGGAAAAAATCGGAAAAAAAATCGGAAAAAATCGGAAAAAAAATCGGAAAAAATCGGGAAAAAATCGGAAAAAAATCGGAAAAAAATCGGAAAAAATCGGAAAAAAAATCGGAAAAAATCGGGAAAAAATCGGAAAAAATCGGAAAAAAATCGGAAAAAAATCGGGAAAAAATCGGAAAAAATCGGAAAAAAATCGGAAAAAAATCGGAAAAAATCGGAAAAAAATCGGAAAAAAATCGGAAAAAATCGGAAAAAAATCGGAAAAAATCGGGAAAAAATCGGAAAAAAATCGGGAAAAATCGGAAAAAATCGGAAAAAAAACGGAAAAAATCGGGAAAAAATCGGAAAAAAATCGGAAAAAATCGGAAAAAATCGGAAAAAAAATCGGAAAAAATCGGAAAAAATCGGAAAAAAATCGGAAAAAATCGGAAAAAGTCGGAAAAAAATCGGAAAAAAATCGGAAAAAAAATCGGAAAAAATCGGAAAAAAAATCGGAAAAAATCGGAAAAAAATCGGAAAAAAATCGGGAAAAATCGGAAAAAATCGGAAAAAAAAACGGAAAAAATCGGGAAAAAATCGGAAAACATCGGAAAATAAATCGGAAAAAATCGGAAAAAAATCGGAAAAAAATCGGAAAAAATCGGAAAAAGTCTGAAAAAAATCGGAAAAAAATCGGAAAAAAAATCGGAAAAAATCGGGAAAAAATCGGAAAAAAAATCGGAAAAAATCGGGAAAAAATCGGAAAAAATCAAAAAAAAATCGGAAAAAATCGGAAAAAAATCGGAAAAAATCGGAAAAAAAATCGGAAAAAATCGGAAAAAAATCGGGAAAAAATCGGAAAAAAAAAAAATCGGAAAAAATCGGAAAAAATCAAAAAATCGGGAAAAAAAAATCGGAAAAAAAAAAATCGGAAAAAATCGGAAAAAAATCGGAAAAAAAAAAAAATCGGAAAAAATCGAAAAAATCGGAAAAAAAAAAAATCGGAAAAAAAATCGGAAAAAATCGGAAAAAATAAAAAATCAAAAAAAAATCGGAAAAAATCGGAAAAAAATCGGAAAAAAATCGGAAAAAATCGGGAAAAAAAAAAATCGGAAAAAATCGGAAAAAATCGGAAAAAAATCGGAAAAAAAAAAAAAATCGGAAAAAATCGGAAAAAATCGGAAAAAAATCGGAAAAAAAATCGGAAAAAATCGGAAAAAATCGGAAAAAATCGGAAAAAATCGGAAAAAAAAAAAATCGGAAAAAAAATCGGAAAAAAAATCGGAAAAAAAATCAAAAAAAAATCGGAAACAAAATCGGAAAAAATCGGGAAAAAATCGGAAAAAAATCGGAAAAAAATCGGGAAAAAAAATCGGAAAAAATCGGAAAAAAAATCGGAAAAAAATCGGAAAAAATCGGAAAAAAAATCGGAAAAAATCGGAAAAAAAATCGGAAAAAATCGGGAAAAAATCGGAAAAAAAATCGGAAAAAAAAACGGAAAAAATCGGGAAAAAATCGGAAAAAATCGGAAAAAAATCCGAAAAAATCGGAAAAAAATCCGAAAAAATCGGAAAAAAAATCGGAAAAAATCGGAAAAAAATCGGGAAAAAATCGGGAAAAAAATCGGAAAAAAATCGGAAAAAATCGGGAAAAAATCGGAAAAAATCGGAAAAAAATCGGGAAAAAAAATCGGAAAAAATCGGGAAAAAATCGGGAAAAAATCGGGAAAAAAATCGGAAAAAATCGGAAAACATCGGAAAATAAATCGGAAAAAATCGGAAAAAAATCGGAAAAAAATCGGAAAAAATCGGGAAAAAATCGGAAAAAAATCGAAAAAAATCGGAAAAAAATCGGGAAAAAAAATCGGAAAAAATCGGAAAAAATCGGAAAAAATCGGAAAAAATCGGAAAAAAAATCGGAAAAAAAATCGGAAAAAAAATCGGGAAAAAATCGGAAAAAAAATCGGAAAAAAAATCGGAAAAAATCGGGAAAAAATCGGAAAAAATCGGAAAAAAAATCGGAAAAAATCGGGAAAAAATCGGAAAAAATCGGAAAAAAATCGGAAAAAAAATCGGAAAAAATCGGAAAAAATCGGAAAAAATCGGAAAAAAATCGGAAAAAAAATCGGAAAAAATCGGAAAAAAATCGGAAAAAATCGGAAAAAATCGGAAAAAATCGGAAAAAAATCGGAAAAAAAATCGGAAAAAATCGGAAAAAAAATCGGAAAAAATCGGAAAAAATCGGAAAAAATCGGAAAAAAATCGGAAAAAATCGGAAAAAAATCGGAAAAAATCGGAAAAAAATCGGAAAAAAATCGGAAAAAAAATCGGAAAAAATCGGGAAAAAATCGGAAAAAAAATCGGAAAAAAAATCGGAAAAAATCGGGAAAAAATCGGAAAAAATCGAAAAAAAATCGAAAAAAAATCGGAAAAAATCGGAAAAAATCGGAAAAAAATCAGAAAAAAATCGGAAAAAATCGGAAAAAATCGGAAAAAAATCGGAAAAAAATCGGAAAAAAATCGGAAAAAATCGGGAAAAAATCGGAAAAAAAATCGGAAAAAAATCGGAAAAAATCGGAAAAAAAATCGGAAAAAATCGGGAAAAAATCGGGAAAAAATCGGAAAAAATCGGAAAAAAATCGGAAAAAAAATCGGAAAAAATCGGAAAAAAATCGGAAAAAAATCGGAAAAAAAATCCGAAAAAATCGGAAAAAAAATCGGAAAAAATCGGAAAAAAATCGGGAAAAAATCGGGAAAAAAATCGGAAAAAAATCGGAAAAAATCGGGAAAAAATCGGAAAAAATCGGGAAAAAATCGGGAAAAAAATCGGAAAAAATCGGAAAACATCGGAAAATAAATCGGAAAAAATCGGAAAAAAATCGGAAAAAAATCGGAAAAAATCGGGAAAAAATCGGGAAAAAAATCGGAAAAAATCGGAAAACATCGGAAAATAAATCGGAAAAAATCGGAAAAAAATCGGAAAAAAATCGGAAAAAATCGGGAAAAAATCGGAAAAAAATCGGAAAAAAAATCGGAAAAAATCGGAAAAAAATCGGAAAAAATCGGGAAAAAAAATCGGAAAAAATCGGAAAAAATCGGAAAAAAAATCGGAAAAAAAATCGGAAAAAAAATCGGAAAAAAAATCGAAAAAAAATCGGAAACAAAATCGGAAAAAATCGGGAAAAAATCGGAAAAAAATCGGAAAAAAATCGGGAAAAAAAATCGGAAAAAATCGGAAAAAAAATCGGAAAAAATCGGGAAAAAATCGGAAAAAATCGGAAAAAATCGGAAAAAAATCGGAAAAAATCGGAAAAAATCGGAAAAAAAATCGGAAAAAAAATCGGAAAAAAAATCGGAAAAAAAATCGAAAAAAAATCGGAAACAAAATCGGAAAAAATCGGGAAAAAATCGGAAAAAAATCGGAAAAAAATCGGGAAAAAAAATCGGAAAAAATCGGAAAAAATCGGAAAAAAAATCGGAAAAAAATCGGAAAAAATCGGAAAAAAAATCGGAAAAAAATCGGAAAAAATCGGAAAAAAAATCGGAAAAAATCGGGAAAAAATCGGAAAAAATCGGAAAAAAATCGGAAAAAATCGGGAAAAAATCGGAAAAATCGGAAAAAAATCGGGAAAAAAAATCGGAAAAAATCGGAAAAAAATCGGGAAAAAATCGGGAAAAAAAATCGGAAAAAATCGGAAAAAATCGGAAAAAAAATCGGAAAAAATCGGAAAAAAATCGGAAAAAAATCGGGAAAAATCGGAAAAAATCGGAAAAAAAAACGGAAAAAATCGGGAAAAAATCGGAAAACATCGGAAAATAAATCGGAAAAAATCGGAAAAAAATCGGAAAAAAATCGGAAAAAATCGGAAAAAGTCGGAAAAAAATCGGAAAAAAATCGGAAAAAAAATCGGAAAAAATCGGGAAAAAATCGGAAAAAAAATCGGAAAAAAAATCGGAAAAAATCGGGAAAAAATCTGAAAAAATCGAAAAAAAATCGGAAAAAATCGGAAAAAAATCCGAAAAAATCGGAAAAAAAATCGGAAAAAATCGGAAAAAAAATCGGAAAAAATCGGAAAAAAATCGGAAAAAAATCGGAAAAAATCGGAAAAAAATCGGAAAAAAATCGGAAAAAATCGGGAAAAATCGGAAAAAAAATCGGAAAAAATCGGAAAAAAAATCGGAAAAAATCGGGAAAAAATCGGAAAAAAAATCGGAAAAAAATCGGAAAAAATCGGAAAAAAAATCGGAAAAAATCGGAAAAAAAATCGGAAAAAATCGGGAAAAAATCGGAAAAAAAATCGGAAAAAAAAACGGAAAAAATCGGGAAAAAATCGGGAAAAATCGGAAAAAATCGGAAAAAAAAACGGAAAAAATCGGGAAAAAATCGGAAAACATCGGAAAATAAATCGGAAAAAATCGGAAAAAAATCGGAAAAAAATCGGAAAAAATCGGAAAAAGTCGGAAAAAAATCGGAAAAAAATCGGAAAAAAAATCGGAAAAAATCGGGAAAAAATCGGAAAAAAAATCGGAAAAAAAAACGGAAAAAATCGGGAAAAAATCGGAAAAAATCGAAAAAAAATCGGAAAAAATCGGAAAAAAATCCGAAAAAATCGGAAAAAAAATCGGAAAAAATCGGAAAAAAATCGGGAAAAAATCGGGAAAAAAATCGGAAAAAAATCGGAAAAAATCGGGAAAAAATCGGAAAAAATCGGAAAAAAATCGGAAAAAAAATCGGAAAAAATCGGAAAAAAATCGGAAAAAATCGGAAAAAAATCGGGAAAAAAAAATCGGAAAAAAATCGGAAAAAAATCGGAAAAAAAAAAAATCGGAAAAAAATCGGAAAAAAATCGGAAAAAAATCGGAAAAAAATCGGAAAAAAAAAAAATCGGAAAAAATCGGAAAAAAAAAAAAAAAAAAATCGGAAAAAAAATCGGAAAAAAAATCGAAAAAAAATCGGAAACAAAATCGGAAAAAATCGGGAAAAAATCGGAAAAAAATCGGAAAAAAATCGGGAAAAAAAATCGGAAAAAATCGGAAAAAATCGGAAAAAAAATCGGAAAAAAATCGGAAAAAATCGGAAAAAAAATCGGAAAAAAATCGGAAAAAATCGGAAAAAAAATCGGAAAAAATCGGGAAAAAATCGGAAAAAATCGGAAAAAAATCGGAAAAAATCGGGAAAAAATCGGAAAAAATCGGAAAAAAATCGGGAAAAAAAATCGGAAAAAATCGGAAAAAAATCGGGAAAAAATCGGGAAAAAAATCGGAAAAAATCGGAAAACATCGGAAAATAAATCGGAAAAAATCGGAAAAAAATCGGAAAAAATCGGGAAAAAATCGGAAAAAATCGGGAAAAAAAATCGGAAAAAATCGGAAAAAATCGGAAAAAAAATCGGAAAAAATCGGAAAAAAATCGGAAAAAAATCGGGAAAAATCGGAAAAAATCGGAAAAAAAAACGGAAAAAATCGGGAAAAAATCGGAAAACATCGGAAAATAAATCGGAAAAAATCGGAAAAAAATCGGAAAAAAATCGGAAAAAATCGGAAAAAAAATCGGAAAAAAAATCGGAAAAAATCGGGAAAAAATCGGAAAAAATCGAAAAAAAATCGGAAAAAATCGGAAAAAAATCCGAAAAAATCGGAAAAAAAATCGGAAAAAATCGGAAAAAAATCGGGAAAAAATCGGGAAAAAAATCGGAAAAAATCGGGAAAAAATCGGAAAAAATCGGGAAAAAATCGGGAAAAAAATCGGAAAAAATCGGAAAACATCGGAAAATAAATCGGAAAAAATCGGAAAAAAATCGGAAAAAAATCGGAAAAAATCGGGAAAAAATCGGAAAAAAATCGGAAAAAATCGGAAAAAAATCGGAAAAAATCGGGAAAAAAAATCGGAAAAAATCGGAAAAAATCGGAAAAAAAATCGGAAAAAAAATCGGAAAAAAAATCGGAAAAAAAATCGAAAAAAAATCGGAAACAAAATCGGAAAAAATCGGGAAAAAATCGGAAAAAAATCGGAAAAAAATCGGGAAAAAAAATCGGAAAAAATCGGAAAAAAAATCGGAAAAAAATCGGAAAAAATCGGAAAAAAAATCGGAAAAAATCGGAAAAAAAATCGGAAAAAATCGGGAAAAAATCGGAAAAAAAATCGGAAAAAAAACGGAAAAAATCGGGAAAAAATCGGAAAAAATCGAAAAAAAATCGGAAAAAATCGGAAAAAAATCCGAAAAAATCGGAAAAAAAATCGGAAAAAATCGGAAAAAAATCGGGAAAAAATCGGGAAAAAAATCGGAAAAAAATCGGAAAAAATCGGGAAAAAATCGGAAAAAATCGGAAAAAAATCGGGAAAAAAAATCGGAAAAAATCGGAAAAAAATCGGGAAAAAATCGGGAAAAAAATCGGAAAAAATCGGAAAACATCGGAAAATAAATCGGAAAAAATCGGAAAAAAATCGGAAAAAAATCGGAAAAAATCGGGAAAAAATCGGAAAAAAATCGGAAAAAAAATCGGAAAAAAATCGGAAAAAATCGGGAAAAAAAATCGGAAAAAATCGGAAAAAATCGGAAAAAATCGGAAAAAATCGGAAAAAAAATCGGAAAAAAAATCGGAAAAAAAATCGGAAAAAAAATCGAAAAAAAATCGGAAACAAAATCGGAAAAAATCGGGAAAAAATCGGAAAAAAATCGGAAAAAAATCGGGAAAAAAAATCGGAAAAAATCGGAAAAAATCGGAAAAAAAATCGGAAAAAAATCGGAAAAAATCGGAAAAAAAATCGGAAAAAAATCGGAAAAAATCGGAAAAAAAATCGGAAAAAATCGGGAAAAAATCGGAAAAAATCGGAAAAAAATCGGAAAAAAATCGGAAAAAATCGGAAAAAAAATCGGAAAAAATCGGGAAAAAATCGGAAAAAAATCGGAAAAAAAATCGGAAAAAATCGGGAAAAAATCGGGAAAAAAAATCGGAAAAAAATCGGAAAAAAATCGGAAAAAATCGGAAAAAAAATCGGAAAAAATCGGAAAAAATCGGAAAAAAATCGGAAAAAAATCGGAAAAAATCGGAAAAAAATCGGAAAAAAAATCGGAAAAAATCGGAAAAAAATCGGAAAAAATCGGGAAAAAATCGGAAAAAATCGAAAAAAAATCGGAAAAAATCGGAAAAAAATCCGAAAAAATCGGAAAAAAAATCGGAAAAAAATCGGGAAAAAATCGGGAAAAAAATCGGAAAAAAATCGGAAAAAATCGGGAAAAAATCGGAAAAAATCGGAAAAAAATCGGGAAAAAAAATCGGAAAAAATCGGAAAAAAATCGGGAAAAAATCGGGAAAAAAATCGGAAAAAATCGGAAAACATCGGAAAATAAATCGGAAAAAATCGGAAAAAAATCGGAAAAAAATCGGAAAAAATCGGGAAAAAATCGGAAAAAAATCGGAAAAAAAATCGGAAAAAATCGGAAAAAAATCGGAAAAAATCGGGAAAAAAAATCGGAAAAAATCGGAAAAAATCGGAAAAAATCGGAAAAAATCGGAAAAAAAATCGGAAAAAAAATCGGAAAAAAAATCGGAAAAAAAATCGAAAAAAAATCGGAAACAAAATCGGAAAAAATCGGGAAAAAATCGGAAAAAAATCGGAAAAAAATCGGGAAAAAAAATCGGAAAAAATCGGAAAAAATCGGAAAAAAAATCGGAAAAAAATCGGAAAAAATCGGAAAAAAAATCGGAAAAAATCGGAAAAAAAATCGGAAAAAATCGGGAAAAAATCGGAAAAAAATCGGAAAAAAAATCGGAAAAAATCGGGAAAAAATCGGGAAAAAAAATCGGAAAAAAATCGGAAAAAAATCGGAAAAAATCGGAAAAAAAATCGGAAAAAATCGGAAAAAATCGGAAAAAAATCGGAAAAAAATCAGAAAAAATCGGAAAAAAATCGGAAAAAAAATCGGAAAAAATCGGAAAAAAATCGGAAAAAATCGGGAAAAAATCGGAAAAAATCGAAAAAAAATCGGAAAAAATCGGAAAAAAATCCGAAAAAATCGGAAAAAAAATCGGAAAAAAATCGGGAAAAAATCGGGAAAAAAATCGGAAAAAAATCGGAAAAAATCGGGAAAAAATCGGAAAAAATCGGAAAAAAATCGGGAAAAAAAATCGGAAAAAATCGGAAAAAAATCGGGAAAAAATCGGGAAAAAAATCGGAAAAAATCGGAAAACATCGGAAAATAAATCGGAAAAAATCGGAAAAAAATCGGGAAAAAATCGGAAAAAATCGGAAAAAAATCGGGAAAAAAAATCGGAAAAAATCGGAAAAAAATCGGAAAAAAAATCGGAAAAAATCGGAAAAAATCGGAAAAAAAATCGGAAAAAATCGGAAAAAAATCGGAAAAAAAATCGGAAAAAATCGGGAAAAAATCGGAAAAAATCGGAAAAAAATCGGAAAAAAATCTGAAAAAAAATCGGAAAAAATCGGGAAAAAATCGGAAAAAAAATCGGAAAAAAATCGGAAAAAATCGGAAAAAAAATCGGAAAAAATCGGGAAAAAATCGGGAAAAAAATCGCAAAAAAATCGCAAAAAATCGATGTCCAATTTTTCAGTTTTTGATTTGTTAAAAAAGTTTGAAATATCCAATAAATGTCGTTCCACTTCATGATTGTGTCCCACTTGTTGTTGATTCTTCACAAAAAAATACAGTTTTATATCTTTATGTTTGAAGCCTGAAATGTGGCAAAAGGTCGCAAAGTTCAAGGGGGCCGAATACTTTCGCAAGGCACTGTAACTGGTAGATTTGGATAGAAAACACTCAGTTTCCAAAACTGTTAACATAGTGTCTGTGAGTATAACAAAACTGATTTGGCAGGCGAAAACCTGAGAAAAATCCAGCCAGGAAGTTTTTTTTTCAGGCTTGTATTCTTATAAATGAGGGAGTAAGATCAGTCTGAATGTGTGGACCCTGACGTGTCACAGAGCTTTTTCATGCGCAATCCGGTTGAAATATTATAGATCATTTAGGCTAAAAACAACCCGAGGATTGAATATAAACATCGTTTGACATGTTTCTATTTACTTTACGGATACAATTTGTATTTTTTGTCTGCGTATGAGCCTGTGGATTACAGAAAAAAAATGGGAAACAAAACAGAGGTTTTTGGATATATTGAGACTTTATCGAACAAAAGGAACATTTATTGAGTAAATTAATGTCTTCTGAGTGCCACCATATGAAGGTCATCAAAGGTAAGGGATTAATTTTATCTCTATTTCTGAGTTTTGTAACGCTTCTGCTTGGCTGGTTACTGTTTGTAATAATTTGTCAACTGGGCTGTGTATGTTCTGGGCTACGTATGCTATCACCGAAAAGCATTTTAAAAATCTGACACCTTGGTTGGATAAACAAGAAGTTAATCTTTAAACCTATGTAAAATATGTTTTGTTTTCTGAATTTTTATAATGGAGCTTTTCTGTAATTGAATTTGGCGCTCTGCAATCTCACTGGATGTTGGCCAGATGGGACGCTAACGTCCCACATACCCTAGAGAGGTTAAGAAGCAAGCGAGAGAAAAAATGCATGGCTTTTAAGAAAAACATACCTCCACGAATACTTTGCTCATATTAAATGTTTTTTCCTCCACTCAATACCCCATAATGACAAAAGTAGCACATAAATGACAAAAAACAGAAATAGTATAATCTTTTCTTCTTTTGTCTTTTGGCAAAATCCAAGTGGGCTTTTTACTGAGGAGTGGCGTCCGTCTGGCCGCTCTACCATAAAGGCCTGATTGGTGGAGTGCCGGTTGTCCTTCTGGAAGGTTCTCCCACAGAGGAACTCCAGAGCTCTGTCAGAGTGACCATCAGGCTCTTGGTCACCTTTTTATTTTACCTTAATTTAACTAGGCAAGTCAGTTAAGAACAAATTCTTATTTTCTATGACAGCCTAGTGGGTTAACTGCCTGTTCAGGGGCAGAACGACAGATGACGACGACCTTGTCAGTTCGGGGGTTTGAACTTGCAACCTTCCAGTTACTAACCACTAGGCTACCCTGCCGCTCCCCCGATTGCTCCAAACTTCTTCCATTTAAGAATGTAGGAGGCTAGTGTTCTTGGGGACCCTCAACACGGCAGACATTTTTTGGTACCCTTACCCAGATCTGTTCCTCGACACAATCCTGTCTCGGAGCTCCACAGACAATTCCTTCGACCTCATGGCTCGGTTTTAGCTCTGACATGCACAGTCAACTGTGGGACCTTATATAGACAGGTTTGTGCCTTTCCAAATCATGTGCAATAAATTAAATTTACCACAGGTGGACTCCAATGAAGTTGTAGAAACATCAAGGATTATCAATAGAAACAGGATGCTCCTGGGCTCAATTTAGAGTATCATAGCAAAAGGTCTGAATACCTTTGTTTTTTTTATTTTTAATACATTTGCAAAAAAAATGTAAACCTGTTTTCAGTATGTCATTATTAGGTATTGTATGTAGATTGCTGATTTTTTATTTATTTAACCCATTTTAAAAGGCTGCAATATAACAAAATGTGGAAAAAGTCAAGGGGTCTGAATACTTTCCAAAGGCACTTTATATTCAGCATGACATTCATGTAAGCGTTATAATAGAATTATAACCAAAAAGCTAGCTAGAAAAGTGGCATAATAGACTAACACTTCCAACTAGCAACATTTCACCAAAACAACTCATAACTAGTTAATTAGAGGGAATTAGCTACACAAAGAAAGGCGGGGATGTTGTGGTTTGTAGAATGGCTTATTTACCTTGAGCCAACTAGCTAGCTAACCCCAAAACATACACAAAAATAAACCAATGCCTCCATTGCTGTATAACGTTAGTTGACTAGTTAGCCAAGTTGTTTACCGGTTTTTCCAAACCATCTAACGTTTCACCAAAAACAATATAAATGAGAACCCATTACCATTGATTATAAGTCGTAAGCTACTACGATTTCTTGAAAAATAAAATAATAAATAAATAGATGTTGTAAGATCCATCTCTGACAAATTTCATCACTCACCATTTTCTTACTGTGGGTGTGTGGAAAGAGACCGGAAAAGGTCTTGGTGTTGCGGTAAATCAGAACCGAGGTTGTTCCAGTAAAATAAGCCCCCTTAATTAGGACAAGCTTTTCACTCCATGAGTAGCCTACTAAGTTGCCCGCTACCAACTAAGGGTGTAAACATTAATTTATGTACTTTAGGCAAATTGGTCGGTTTTGCCTAATGATTGGCAGGGCCTGTTTGAATAATTTAAATACATAATTCCTTCTCTGCCTTACCCATCAAATCATGTCGGATCAGTGATTACTCCAAGGAATGGAAGGATATAATTGAAAAAGTATTCTATCTTGGCTACTTCCATAGGTTGCTTCTGAAATGGATATGAATGCACAGGTTTCTTCCTTAGCCTATCAAGATAAGGCATTCACAACGTTTCAATGAGTCTATACAAGGCCTAGGCCTACTGCATGAACACCATAAAAGATATGCTTTCAAAGACTTTACACAGGTGGAGTTGCATCCAAGACAATCAATTTCAGTCAGTCATTAATGACTGACCCCTGGCTGTGACCCCACTCTCAGGGGGAGTTGGGATTTGCAAAAAACACATTTCCATTTCACACTTGTACATGCCGTGAAAAATGACACATATAAGCACCTCTATTTGACATTTTGTCCCCAGAGAATAAACAGAATTAACTTGTATCCTGGAAGGCCCAGTGAAGTCAAAATTCTGTTTTCCTGTTTTGTATTGTACAACAGCTAATGAAACACTGTAAAAGTGTTAGGTCCCTCCAATTAGGTCCAGACCACTCCCAGACAGTCCAAGCAATATTTGTGTTGCTTTTTTACCTTTTAATGGAAAACTATTACAGTAATCTACTTAACTGTTACCCAGAAATGATTTGATTGAACCCCTGGACACTTCCCCCACTGGGTACAGACATCAATTCAACATCGTTTCCACATTGGTTCAATGCAACTTCATTGAAATGATGTGAAAACAACGTTGATTCAACCAATGTGTGCCCAGTGGGCCGTTTCACACTGTGTATTTAAATACTGTATCACCAACAGTTCATTCTAATATTTCTACGACTGTACATTGTATTTCAGTGACACTGTTTATACACACACACCACATATTTACAGTTGAAGTCGCTAGTTTACATACACCTTAGTTAAGTACATTTAAACTACGTTTTTCACAATTCCTGCCATTTAATCCTAGTAAAAATTCCATGTCTTAGATCAGTTAAGATCACCACTTTATTTTAAGAACGTGAAATGTCAGAATAATAGTAGAGAGAATGATTTAATTCAGCTTTTTTTTTTTTTTTTTGTTCATCACATTCCCAGTGGGTCAGAAGTTTACATACACTCAATTAGTATTTGGTAGCATTGCCTTTAAATGGTTTAATTTGGGTCAAACTACCACAAGCTTCCCACAATAAGTTAGGTGAATTCTGGCCCATTCCTCCTGACAGAGCTGGTGTAACTGAGTCAGGTTTGTAGGCCTCCTTGCTCACACATGCTTTTTCAGTTCTGCCCACAAATTTCCTATGGGATTGAGGTCAGGGCTTTGTGATGACCACTCCAATACCTTGACTTTGTTGTCCTTAAGACATTTTGAAAAACTTTGGAAGTATGCTTGGGGTCATTGTCCATTTGGAAGACCCATTTGCGACCAAACTTTAAATTCCTGACTGATATATTGAGATGTTGCTTCAATATATCCATATCATTTTTCTACCTCATGATGCCATCTATTTTGTGAAGTGCACCAGTCCCTCCTGCAGCAAAGCACCCCCACAACACGATGCTGCCACCCCGTGCTTCACGGTGGGATGGTGTTCTTCAGCTTGCAAGCCTCCCCATTTTTCCTCCAAACATAACGATGGTCATTATGGCCAAACAGTTCTATTTTTGTTTCATCAGACCAGAGGACATTTCTCCAAAAAGTACGATCTTTGTCCCCATGTGCAGTTGCAAACTGTAGTCTGGCTTTTTTTATGGCGGTTTTGGAGCAGTGGCTTCTTCCTTGCTGAGCGGCCTTTCAGGTTATGTCGATATAGGACCTGTTTTACTGTGGATATAGATACTTTGTACCTGTTTCCTCCAGCATCTTCACAAGGTCCTTTGCTGTTGTTCTTGGATTGATTAGCACTTTTCGCACCAAAGTATGTTCATCTCTAGGAGAAAGAACACATCTCCTTCCTGAGCGGTATGAGGGCTGCGTGGTCCCATGGTGTTTATACTTGCGTACTATTGTTTGTACAGATGAACGTGGTACCTTCAGGTATTTGTAAATTGCTCCCAAGGATGAACCAGACTTGGAGGTCTACCATTTTATTTTCTGATGTCTTGGCTGATTTCTTTTAATTTTCCAATTATGTTAAGCAAAGAGGCACTGAGTTTGAAGGTAGGTCTTGAAATACATCCACAGGTACACCTGCAATTGACTCAAATGATGTCAATTAGCCTATCAGAAGCTTCTAAAGCCATGACATCATTTTCTGGAATTTTCCAAGCTGTTTAAAGGCACAGTCAACTTAGTGTATGTCAACTTCTGACCCACTGCAATTGTGAATTATAAGTGAAAAAATCTATCTGTATCAATTGTTGTAAAAATGACTTGTGTCATGCACAAAGTAGATGTCCTAACCGACTTGCCAAGACTATAGTTTGTTAACAAGACATTTGTGGAGTGGTTGAAAAACGAGTTTTAATGACTCCAACCAAAGTGTAGGTAAACTTCCGACTTCAATTGTATATACTGGATTCTTGACATAGCTCACTGTATTATATCTACATCTAAACATATCATTCTTAGTATATCTTGTGTAAATTATTCCGGTGTGCATATGTACAGTATAGATGCATTGTTAGGAACTAGTTATCAGGTATGAAGGTAAAACCCAGATGCAGACCTCGTCGAATAAACAATAGTTTAATAATCCAATAGGGGCAAGCAATGGACAGGTTAAGGCAGGCAGGGTTCAGTAACCAGAGGTGAGGCAATGGTACTGGATGGCAGGCAGGCTCAGGGTCAGGGTAAGCAGGGTCAGGCAGGCGGGCTCGGAGTCAGGACAGGCAAGAGTCAAAACCAGGAGGGCGCGAAAAGCGAGACTGGGAAAAAGCAGGAGCTGAGAAACAAACGCTGGTTGACTTGACAAACAAGATAAACTGGCAACAGACAAACAGAGAATTACAGGTAAAAATACACAGGGGATAATGGGGAAGATGGGCGACACCTGGAGGGGGGTGGAGACAATCACAAAGACAGATGAAACAGATCAGGGTGTGACACTAGTACTATAAGCATTTTGCTAAACCTGCAGTAACACCTGCTAAACTGTGTATCCGACCAATAAACATACATTTGATATTGAGATAAAAACCGCCACACTTGTCCTTTAACATTAAAGCAGAGTAGATCAATGTATTTCATCATTGTTCCTTCCCTATAGCCTGGTAGACTTATCCTTCCAAATTGTCCCTGAACAGCTAACTAAGAATAATCATCATGGATATTTACGAATAGGCCTATTCATTTTAAACATCTTAGTGGGCAAGAGGAAATACATGTAGGCCTATGCCTTGTGGTTTGACATTTGTATGAAATGGGCCCACACAGTGTTGAGAAGAGTGAAAATGATTTGAGTGAAAATGATTTTTTCACGGCACTTGGCTCGATGCCCACTCTAGCCCGGCCGATACGCAGAGCTGGAATGTACCGCACCGGGCTGTGCACCCGCACTGGGGACACCGTGCGCTCCACAGCATAACACGGTGCCTGCCCGGTCTCTCTAGCCCCCCGGTAACCACAGGAAGTTGGCTCAGGTCTCCTACCTGGCGTAGCCATACTCCCTGTTAGCCCCCCCCCCAAGACATTTTTGGGGCTGACTCTCAGGCTTCCATCCACGACGCCGCGCTGCCTCCTCATACCGGCGCCTCTCCGCTTTCGCCGCCTCCCGTTCTTACGTGGATATATTGAAGCAGCATCTCAAGACATCAGTCAGGAAGTTAAAGCTTGGTCGCAAATGGGTCTTCCAAATGGACAATGACCCCAAGCATACTTCCAAAGTTGTGGCAAAATGGCTTAAAGACAAAGTCAAGGTATTGGAGTGGCCATCAAAGCCCTGACCTGAATCCTATAGAAAACTTTTAAAAAAAACATGTGCGAACAAGGGGGCCTACAAACCTGACTCAGTTACAGGAGGAATGGACCAAAATGTACCCAACTTATTGTGGGAAGCTTGTTTGACCCAAGTTAAACAATTTAAAAGCAATGCTACCAAATACTAATTGAGTGTATGTAAATGTCTGACCCACTGGGATTGTGATGAAAGAAATAAATCATTATCTCTATTATCCTGACATTTCACATTCTTAAAATAAAGTGGTGATCCTAACTGACCTAAGACAGTGTTACTGTCAAGTTCAACACAAGAAAAACAATATATTTGGGCTACACTGCACATTATTACATTTTACACTTTCTGCCTGTGGACATATGTTCTTCAATGTGCCAGCAGAGCATGATACCTTTTGTTGGCATAATTGATCTCTTTCAGGCAGAGTACACCACGCATACCCCTTTTTATCCACTGTATTGAAAAAGTGAGAATAGGGAAAGTGTGTGGTGTTCCTGTCACATCTAGTGGCATCCAGCTTAAAACTTCACTAGGGTAGGGGGCAGCATTTGGAATATGATGAAAAGCGTGCCCAAATTAAACTGCCTGCTACTCAGGCCCATAAGCTAGGATATGCATATAATTAGTAGATTTGGATTGAAAACACTCTAAAGTTTCCAAAACTGTTAAAATAATGTCTGTGAGTATAACAGAATTGATATGGCAGGCAAAAACCAGAGGAAAATCCAACCAGGAAGTACTATTATTTTGAAAGGCTGTTTTTCCATTGAAAGCCTATCCACAATACAAAGACTTAGGACCCAGTTCACGATCTCTATGGCTTCCTCTACACGTGACCAGTCTTTAGGCATTGTTTCAGGCTTTTTACTCTGAAAAATGAGGGAGACACACCGCTTTCAATGAGAGGACAGTGGAAATTTCCAGACATGAACCAAGCGCGTGATCGGGAGCATTGACGAAGCTTTTGTCCGGTTGAAATATTATTTATTATTTACGACAAAAACAACCTGAGGATTGCTTTTCAACATCGTTTGACATGTTTCTACTATCTTTTATTGTACTTTTTTGACTTTCGTCTTGGTGTTGAGAGTGCACATTTTGCCATTGGATTTCTGAACTAAACGTACCAACAAAACGGAGGTATTTGGACATAAAGATGAACTTTATCGAACAAAACAAACATTTGTTGTCTAACATGGAGACCTGAAAGTGCAAACAGATGAAGATCATCAATGGTAAGTGATTCATGTTAATGCTATTTCTGACTTTTGTGACACTCTCCTTGGTTGGAAAATGGCTGTATGGGTTTCTGTGACTAGGTGCTGACCTAACATAATCGTTTGGTGTGCTTTCGCCGTAAAGCCTATTTGAAATAGGACACTGTGGCTGGATTTACAAGAAGTGTATCTTTAAAATGGTGTATAATATTTGTATGTTTGAGGAATTTGAATTATGGGATTTCTGTTTTGAATTTGGCGACCTGTAATTTCACTGGCTGTTGTCTGTACCAGACAGGTTAAGCCACGGACGGGTTACCCTTGTAAAAACATTTTTTACCACATACTGTAGAGGGAAAACATTTGTTCACAGATAGTATGTTAGCTAGTTAAACATTTCACACAGATTTCCAGGGTCCAGTAAGCAACTAACGCGTTATGCGACTCCTTGCCATTCAAGTTATAACGTTACCAGTTAATATTATAGCGAATGGGTAAGATTACTAACGTTAGCTCATCTGATGTTAACGTTAGCTAGCTAGCGTTAGCTGTCTGACTGTATTAGCCAGCTAATTTTCACACCATAAACTCAATTATTTTTGATCAGTAGCTCAAAAGTATTGTGGAGCTCCTGCACCTAAATATAAAATAGTGCCATCACCCAAAATGAGTACCGGAACCTATTTCTGTCCAAGTCCAGCATTGATAAGAAGTATGACGTTTCCACTGGATCAGAAGATGACATTTTTCGATTTCACACAGAGTGGTAAGCTGGAAAGATTTTTCAAACAGGAACTATTGTAATTCTAATGGATGTAAAAACAGACTTTGTTTGCTTACTGTTTGAGGTGTAGAAAACGTTACTTTGGGAAGCTCTCCAGGCCATTAGTGGGGGTGCGTTAAGCCAATCAGAAATACTTACAGATCCCCCAAATGTGCACAGTTATATGCCTGCATTTGCACGCAGGCCAGGTAGCCTATAAGCCTACTTCTATGCGTGCGCGTCCTTACTCAACATTGACAGCCTCCAAACAAAAGACAATGGCTAAATTGCCAAAACTCGTAAATGTAATGAAATAAATCAAAACTTGTTGCATTGCATCATAGGTTGTGCACTCTTCAAATAATGTGACCACTCAAACACTGAGAAAGGGGAACATTTGGGAGGAGCATGGCTATGTGGTAGAAGAGCTCAATTTGGCCTCTGCATGCCTATGGAGGCTTCGCTTTTGCATCACACCCTCCAGCCTCTGACCACATTTTCAGATCAAGTCTAAATTGGCTTTTAGTCTAGGCTTCCGCAATGTATTAGTTCACTGAGCTGGGTGCAAATAAATAAACACACACACACCCACTTGACAAAAAAAATATCGGTCGATCAACAGCCTAATGACCAAACAATCGACCAATTGGGGTCAGCCCTAACAAATGGCAACATTTTTAAGCTTACGTTTGCCCGCCGGTCAGGTAGCCTAGGCCTAGTTCCATGCGTAATCAGGTTTGTGTCCTTACTCAAGGAGTGCTCTAAAACAAAAGACAATGAATAAATTGACAATCGTAAATGGAATGAGATAAACCAAAACTTTTTCCTCACAAGTGTAGACTAGGTTGTGCGCTCTGCAAACAACATGTCCACTCCTACAATTACAATGGTAAAACAAATAATAATATATTGAATGCATTAACAGAAGTTACCATAATTAAACAAACATTGTAGACATTGTAGAAATTATGGTAATTAACAGTAACTGTACTACTGGTATGCCGCCTCCGCAATGGAATAGTCCACTCAGACAGGTGTGACTCAGACAGATGTCTTGTGTGCACTAACATACATATATATACATACACCACTGCTCAACTAAAAAAAATATTGGTCGACAAACTGTCTACTAAACGGGGTCAGGCCTACACACCTGTCAGGTGGATGGATTATTTTAGCAAAGGAGAAATGCTCACAAACAGGGATGTAAACAAATTTGTGCACAAAATTTGTGAGAAATAATTTATGCACATTGCATATTTCTGGGATCTTTTATTTCATCTTGTGAAACATGGGACCAAAAATGTACATGTTGCGTTTATATTTTTGTTCAGTGTATTCTTTTTCACTGTAAAAATATACGAAATATAAAGTATGTAAAAAGGATAAATGGACACACAGATATATAAATATATATATATATATAAACAAAATCTTTGAAAATTAACAAATCCCCAAAATAATAGCCAGACAGTCGGGAGAATCAAATTCCCAAAATGATGCATTCAGGAGTATTTTTGTCATGGCAGCCACCATTGATTTCCTTATGTTTGAATCACCCAGATAGCATAAGCCACTGTGATACACACCCTGGGTCAACAGATGTGGGGACAAAAAAAGTATTTGCCCCTATTTGTCATCCTATGTGCATGCATGGAGAGTTGGGGGTCTTGTCTCAGTCACAAAGTAAGAATCACTGAAATGCATATGTTCAGACATTTGTATTGAATACATAATTGACAAGACACTGGGTATTAAATATGAACTGACTCATGCTGCACTGTCAAACATTCAAAAACAAGTCAACAAGGCAAGCAGTAAAGCAAACAAAGTGAAAGACAATGCACCAACAAACCTAGGTATTCAATATTGAGACAGAATACCCACAGGTCTGTGACATCTTGGTGATAATATAGTAGTGATGTGCCGTTCGTAAACCATTCATTCTTTATGAACGACTTTACTGACAGGATTAATACTCGCCTCTCCGGCTCAGGAGACAAACTGTATCATGTGCTCATGGAAAAATAGATCATGCATAAAGAAAAACGCATGTTTAGAACTGATAATTGATTGCATGGTGAAAGAATGAATTATATTAATTGATAATTGAATGTTAGATGACACAGCTTTGTAAAACCAGAACATGCCTCTGCTCAACACTTGAACATGAGAATGAATCGTTTGGGGGGGGGGGGGGGGGGGGGGGGCTGCAGTTCGCAAACAATATTGTGCTAATCTCCCTGTCAAGCCAAAGGCCTTCCGCCAAAAGCTGTTCACAGTCTAGTCCGGACGCAACTAGACCTTGTTTCAAAGCTATCAATAAGTAATCGTATTTGTATTTAGTAGCCTCAAAGCACCGTTTTATAAGTCTCAGTCACAAACGACAGCTACAAATAGCCCCTATGGAGAACGAGAGGTGTGTAGAATCATGATTCTTTCAAGTTTTTAGTTCATTGTTCGCAGTCAGGGGTCCTGCGTGCTCTGGGCCTTTCTGAATCAAATGAACGAAATGAGTTGAAAGATGTTTCCTTTTGCCTGAACGAGTTGAAAAGATCTGGAGTCGGTAAAAAGTACAGAACATCCCATCACTAAAATACAGCAGTTTCAATTAATGGATAATCTGAATTATCGATCTCAAGGAATGGCATGGGCACTTACAACTTCTCTTGCGCTTCTCGGGGTAGCCACACTTCCCGCAGGACGACTTCTGCAGATGGTAAGCCTTGGAACCGCAGTGACGGCATAGAGCATGAGTCTTATTACGCCGCTTTCCGAAGGATGATGTCCCCTTCGTCTGAAACACACAAGGACCAAAATGTTGCCAAATAGATCATTGCCATTTGGTGTAAATGCATGGAGAGGTTGGGATCTTGTCTCAGTCAATAAGTAAGAATCACTGATATTCATATGTTCAGACATTTGTATTGAAAACATCATTGACAAGACAATGGCCCATGGATAATTCATAGGAGATAATTAGTTATTTGTTGTACATCTGATTTCATGCTTAGGTATTTAAGCTGCACTACTAACGTTTCTATCCAACTTCCTGGTTACTTCGCTAGCTAGCGGTAACGTTAGCTAGCTAGAAAAGTGGCATAATAGACTAACACTTCCAACTAGCAACATTTCACCAAAACAACTCATAACTAGTTAATTAGAGGGAATTAGCTACACAAAGAAAGGCGGGGATGTTGTGGTTTGTAGAATGGCTTATTTACCTTGAGCCAACTAGCTAGCTAACCCCAAAACATACACAAAAATAAACCAATGCCTCCATTGCTGTATAACGTTAGTTGACTAGTTAGCCAAGTTGTTTACCGGTTTTTCTACACCATCTAACGTTTCACCAAAAACAATATAAATGAGAACCCATTACCATTGATTATAAGTCGTAAGCTACTACGATTTCTTGAAAAATAAAATAATAAATAAATAGATGTTGTAAGATCCATCTCTGACAAATTTCATCACTCACCATTTTCTTACTGTGGGTGTGTGGAAAGAGACCGGAAAAGGTCTTGGTGTTGCGGTAAATCAGAACCGAGGTTGTTCCAGTAAAATAAGCCCCCTTAATTAGGACAAGCTTTTCACTCCATGAGTAGCCTACTAAGTTGCCCGCTACCAACTAAGGGTGTAAACATTAATTTATGTACTTTAGGCAAATTGGTCGGTTTTGCCTAATGATTGGCAGGGCCTGTTTGAATAATTTAAATACATAATTCCTTCTCTGCCTTACCCATCAAATCATGTCGGATCAGTGATTACTCCAAGGAATGGAAGGATATAATTGAAAAAGTATTCTATCTTGGCTACTTCCATAGGTTGCTTCTGAAATGGATATGAATGCACAGGTTTCTTCCTTAGCCTATCAAGATAAGGCATTCACAACGTTTCAATGAGTCTATACAAGGCCTAGGCCTACTGCATGAACACCATAAAAGATATGCTTTCAAAGACTTTACACAGGTGGAGTTGCATCCAAGACAATCAATTTCAGTCAGTCATTAATGACTGACCCCTGGCTGTGACCCCACTCTCAGGGGGAGTTGGGATTTGCAAAAAACACATTTCCATTTCACACTTGTACATGCCGTGAAAAATGACACATATAAGCACCTCTATTTGACATTTTGTCCCCAGAGAATAAACAGAATTAACTTGTATCCAGGAAGGCCCTGTGAAGTCAAAATTCTGTTTTCCTGTTTTGTATTGTACAACAGCTAATGAAACACTGTAAAAGTGTTAGGTCCCTCCAATTAGGTCCAGACCACTCCCAGACAGTCCAAGCAATATTTGTGTTGCTTTTTTACCTTTTAATGGAAAACTATTACAGTAATCTACTTAACTGTTACCCAGAAATGATTTGATTGAACCCCTGGACACTTCCCCCACTGGGTACAGACATCAATTCAACATCGTTTCCACATTGGTTCAATGCAACTTCAAATCAAATCAAATCAAATCAAATTTTATTTGTCACATACACATGGTTAGCAGATGTTAATGAGAGTGTAGCGAAATGCTTGTGCTTCTAGTTCCGACAATGCAGTAATAACCAACAAGTAATCTAACTAACAATTCCAAAACTACTGTCTTGTACACAGTGTGAGGGGATAAAGAATATGTACATAAGGATATATGAATGAGTGATGGTACAGAGCAGCATAGGCAGATACAGTAGATTGTATCGAGTACAGTATATACATATGAGATGAGTATGTAAACAAAGTGGCATAGTTAAAGTGGCTAGTGATACATGTATTACATAAGGATACAGTCGATGATATAGAGTACAGTATATACGTATGCATATGAGATGAATAATGTAGGGTAAGTAACATTATATAAGGTAGCATTGTTTAAAGTGGCTAGTGATATATTTACATCATTTCCCATCAATTCCCATTATTAAAGTGGCTGGAGTTGAGTCAGTGTCAGTGTGTTGGCAGCAGCCACTCAATGTTAGTGGTGGCTGTTTAACAGTCTGATGGCCTTGAGATAGAAGCTTTTCAGTCTCTCGGTCCCAGCTTTGATGCACCTGTACTGACCTCGCCTTCTGGATGATAGCGGGGTGAACAGGCAGTGGCTCGGGTGGTTGATGTCCTTGATGATCTTTATGGCCTTCCTGTGACATCGGGTGGTGTAGGTGTCCTGGAGGGCAGGTAGTTTGCCCCCGGTGATGCGTTGTGCAGACCTCACTACCCTCTGGAGAGCCTTACGGTTGAGGGCGGAGCAGTTGCCGTACCAGGCGGTGATACAGCCCGCCAGGATGCTCTCGATTGTGCATCTGTAGAAGTTTGTGAGTGCTTTTGGTGACAAGCCAAATTTCTTCAGCCTCCTGAGGTTGAAGAGGCGCTGCTGCGCCTTCTTCACAATGCTGTCTGTGTGAGTGGACCAATTCAGTTTGTCTGTGATGTGTATGCCGAGGAACTTAAAACTTGCTACCCTCTCCACTACTGTTCCATCGATGTGGATAGGGGGGTGTTCCCTCTGCTGTTTCCTGAAGTCCACAATCATCTCCTTAGTTTTGTTGACGTTGAGTGTGAGGTTATTTTCCTGACACCACACTCCGAGGGCCCTCACCTCCTCCCTGTAGGCCGTCTCGTCGTTGTTGGTAATCAAGCCTACCACTGTTGTGTCGTCCGCAAACTTGATGATTGAGTTGGAGGCGTGCGTGGCCACGCAGTCGTGGGTGAACAGGGAGTACAGGAGAGGGCTCAGAACGCACCCTTGTGGGGCCCCAGTGTTGAGGATCAGCGGGGAGGAGATGTTGTTACCTACCCTCACCACCTGGGGGCGGCCCGTCAGGAAGTCCAGTACCCAGTTGCACAGGGCGGGGTCGAGACCCAGGGTCTCGAGCTTGATGACGAGCTTGGAGGGTACTATGGTGTTGAATGCCGAGCTGTAGTCAATGAACAGCATTCTCACATAGGTATTCCTCTTGTCCAGATGGGTTAGGGCATTGTGCAGTGTGGTTGAGATTGCATCGTCTGTGGACCTATTTGGGCGGTAAGCAAATTGGAGTGGGTCTAGGGTGTCAGGTAGGGTGGAGGTGATATGGTCCTTGACTAGTCTCTCAAAGCACTTCATGATGACGGAAGTGAGTGCTACGGGGCGGTAGTCGTTTAGCTCAGTTACCTTAGCTTTCTTGGGAACAGGAACAATGGTGGCCCTCTTGAAGCATGTGGGAACAGCAGACTGGTATAGGGATTGATTGAATATGTCCGTAAACACACCGGCCAGCTGGTCTGCGCATGCTCTGAGGGCGCGGCTGGGGATGCCGTCTGGGCCTGCAGCCTTGCGAGGGTTAACACGTTTAAATGTCTTACTCACCTCGGCTGCAGTGAAGGAGAGACCGCAAGTTTTCGTTGCAGGCCGTGTCAGTGGCACTGTATTGTCCTCAAAGCGGGCAAAAAAGTTATTTAGTCTGCCTGGGAGCAGGACATCTTGGTCCGTGACTGGGCTGGATTTCTTCCTGTAGTCCGTGATTGACTGTAGACCCTGCCACATGCCTCTTGTGTCTGAGCCGTTGAATTGAGATTCTACTTTGTCTCTGTACTGACGCTTAGCTTGTTTGATAGCCTTGCGGAGGGAATAGCTGCACTGTTTGTATTCGGTCATGTTACCAGACACCTTGCCCTGATTAAAAGCAGTGGTTCGCGCTTTCAGTTTCACACGAATGCTGCCATCAATCCACGGTTTCTGGTTAGGGAATGTTTTAATCGTTGCTATGGGAACGACATCTTCAACGCACGTTCTAATGAACTCGCACACCGAATCAGCGTATTCGTCAGTGTTGTTGTCTGACGCAATACGAAACATGTCCCAGTCCACGTGATGGAAGCAGTCTTGGAGTGTGGAGTCAGCTTGGTCGGACCAGCGTTGGACAGACCTCAGCGTGGGAGCCTCTTGTTTTAGTTTCTGTCTGTAGGCAGGGATCAACAAAATGGAGTCGTGGTCAGCTTTTCCGAAAGGGGGGCGGGGCAGGGCCTTATATGCGTCGCGGAAGTTAGAGTAACAATGATCCAAGGTCTTTCCACCCCTGGTTGCGCAATCGATATGCTGATAAAATTTGGGGAGTCTTGTTTTCAGATTAGCCTTGTTAAAATCCCCAGCTACAATGAATGCAGCCTCCGGATAAATGGTTTCCAGTTTGCAAAGAGTCAAATAAAGTTCATTCAGAGCCAACTTCATTGAAATGATGTGAAAACAACGTTGATTCAACCAATGTGTGCCCAGTGGGCCGTTTCACACTGTGTATTTAAATACTGTATCACCAACAGTTCATTCTAATATTTCTACGACTGTACATTGTATTTCAGTGACACTGTTTATACACACACACCACATATTTACAGTTGAAGTCGCTAGTTTACATACACCTTAGTTAAGTACATTTAAACTACGTTTTTCACAATTCCTGCCATTTAATCCTAGTAAAAATTCCATGTCTTAGATCAGTTAAGATCACCACTTTATTTTAAGAACGTGAAATGTCAGAATAATAGTAGAGAGAATGATTTAATTCAGCTTTTTTTTTTATTTATTTTTTTTCATCACATTCCCAGTGGGTCAGAAGTTTACATACACTCAATTAGTATTTGGTAGCATTGCCTTTAAATGGTTTAATTTGGGTCAAACTACCACAAGCTTCCCACAATAAGTTAGGTGAATTCTGGCCCATTCCTCCTGACAGAGCTGGTGTAACTGAGTCAGGTTTGTAGGCCTCCTTGCTCACACATGCTTTTTCAGTTCTGCCCACAAATTTCCTATGGGATTGAGGTCAGGGCTTTGTGATGACCACTCCAATACCTTGACTTTGTTGTCCTTAAGACATTTTGAAAAACTTTGGAAGTATGCTTGGGGTCATTGTCCATTTGGAAGACCCATTTGCGACCAAACTTTAAATTCCTGACTGATATATTGAGATGTTGCTTCAATATATCCATATAATTTTTCTACCTCATGATGCCATCTATTTTGTGAAGTGCACCAGTCCCTCCTGCAGCAAAGCACCCCCACAACACGATGCTGCCACCCCGTGCTTCACGGTGGGATGGTGTTCTTCAGCTTGCAAGCCTCCCCATTTTTCCTCCAAACATAACGATGGTCATTATGGCCAAACAGTTCTATTTTTGTTTCATCAGACCAGAGGACATTTCTCCAAAAAGTACGATCTTTGTCCCCATGTGCAGTTGCAAACCGTAGTCTGGCTTTTTTTATGGCGGTTTTGGAGCAGTGGCTTCTTCCTTGCTGAGCGGCCTTTCAGGTTATGTCGATATAGGACCTGTTTTACTGTGGATATAGATACTTTGTACCTGTTTCCTCCAGCATCTTCACAAGGTCCTTTGCTGTTGTTCTTGGATTGATTAGCACTTTTCGCACCAAAGTATGTTCATCTCTAGGAGAAAGAACACATCTCCTTCCTGAGCGGTATGAGGGCTGCGTGGTCCCATGGTGTTTATACTTGCGTACTATTGTTTGTACAGATGAACGTGGTACCTTCAGGTATTTGTAAATTGCTCCCAAGGATGAACCAGACTTGGAGGTCTACCATTTTATTTTCTGATGTCTTGGCTGATTTCTTTTAATTTTCCAATTATGTTAAGCAAAGAGGCACTGAGTTTGAAGGTAGGTCTTGAAATACATCCACAGGTACACCTGCAATTGACTCAAATGATGTCAATTAGCCTATCAGAAGCTTCTAAAGCCATGACATCATTTTATGGAATTTTCCAAGCTGTTTAAAGGCACAGTCAACTTAGTGTATGTCAACTTCTGACCCACTGCAATTGTGAATTATAAGTGAAATAATCTATCTGTATCAATTGTTGTAAAAATGACTTGTGTCATGCACAAAGTAGATGTCCTAACCGACTTGCCAAGACTATAGTTTGTTAACAAGACATTTGTGGAGTGGTTGAAAAACGAGTTTTAATGACTCCAACCAAAGTGTAGGTAAACTTCCGACTTCAATTGTATATACTGGATTCTTGACATAGCTCACTGTATTATATCTACATCTAAACATATCATTCTTAGTATATCTTGTGTAAATTATTCCGGTGTGCATATGTACAGTATAGATGCATTGTTAGGAGCTAGTTATCAGGTATGAAGGTAAAACCCAGATGCAGACCTCGTCGAATAAACAATAGTTTAATAATCCAATAGGGGCAAGCAATGGACAGGTTAAGGCAGGCAGGGTTCAGTAACCAGAGGTGAGGCAATGGTACTGGATGGCAGGCAGGCTCAGGGTCAGGGTAAGCAGGGTCAGGCAGGCGGGCTCGGAGTCAGGACAGGCAAGAGTCAAAACCAGGAGGGCGCGAAAAGCGAGACTGGGAAAAAGCAGGAGCTGAGAAACAAACGCTGGTTGACTTGACAAACAAGATAAACTGGCAACAGACAAACAGAGAATTACAGGTAAAAATACACAGGGGATAATGGGGAAGATGGGCGACACCTGGAGGGGGGTGGAGACAATCACAAAGACAGATGAAACAGATCAGGGTGTGACACTAGTACTATAAGCATTTTGCTAAACCTGCAGTAACACCTGCTAAACTGTGTATCCGACCAATAAACATACATTTGATATTGAGATAAAAACCGCCACACTTGTCCTTTAACATAAAAGCAGAGTAGATCAATGTATTTCATCATTGTTCCTTCCCTATAGCCTGGTAGACTTATCCTTCCAAATTGTCCCTGAACAGCTAACTAAGAATAATCATCATGGATATTTACGAATAGGCCTATTCATTTTAAACATCTTAGTGGGCAAGAGGAAATACATGTAGGCCTATGCCTTGTGGTTTGACATTTGTATGAAATGGGCCCACACAGTGTTGAGAAGAGTGAAAATGATTTGAGTGAAAATGATTTTTTCACGGCACTTGGCTCGATGCCCACTCTAGCCCGGCCGATACACAGAGCTGGAATGTACCGCACCGGGCTGTGCACCCGCACTGGGGACACCGTGCGCGCATAACACGGTGCCTGCCCGGTCTCTCTAGCCCCCCGGTAACCACAGGAAGTTGGCTCAGGTCTCCTACCTGGCGTAGCCATACTCCCTGTTAGCCCCCCCCCCAAGACATTTTTGGGGCTGACTCTCAGGCTTCCATCCACGACGCCGCGCTGCCTCCTCATACCGGCGCCTCTCCGCTTTCGCCGCCTCCCGTTCTTCCTTGGGGCGGCGATATTCTCCTGGCTGAGCCCAGGGTCCTTTACCATCCAAATCTTCCTCCCATGTCCATTTCTCCAAATAGTGCAGCCTCTCCCACTGCTGCTGCTGCTGCTCCTGTTGCTGCTGCCTCTGTTGCTTCTCCTGCTGCTCCTCTTGCCGTTGCCCCTTGCCACGCCGCTTGGTCCTGTTGTGGTGGGTGATTCTGTAACGACGTTCGTCTGTAGAAGGAGAAGCGGACCAAAAAGCAGCGTGGTGGTTACTCATGTTCTTTAATGGAAAAATGAACGATACATGAAATAACTTAAATCTACAAAACAACAAACGGAACGTGAAAACCTATACAGCCTATCCTGTGACAACAAACACAGAGACAGGAACAATCACCCACAAACACACAGTGAAACCCAGGCTACCTAAGTATGATTCTCAATCAGAGACAACCAATGACACCTGCCTCTGATTGAGAACCATACTAGGCCGAAACATAGAAAAGCCCCAAAACATAGAAAAACAAACATAGACTGCCCACCCAACTCACGCCCTGACCATACTAAATAAATACAAAACAACGGAAATCAAGGTCAGAACGTGACACAGACAATTAAACCGGTCTAGAGGTGTCTATCTTATCCTTAGAAGAAGGCACATTGACCTTGGTTTTGGCTGACCAGAGATGAACCCAACAGGGAGAGAGAAGATATGAGTGATAGAGAAGCTAGAGATTTATAGAAGATATACGGTATATAGAGAGAGATAGAGAAGAGAGAGGCACAGATAGAGAGAGAGAGAGAGAGAGAGAGAGAGAGAGAGAGAGAGAGAGAGAGAGAGAGAGCATCAGCATCTATAGACCAGTCTGCTGTAATAGAAAGAAGAAGCTGTTATTATCACCAAACTGTGCATCACAATTAACGCCATTATGTTTGTCCTGAGAAAAGAGAGATTTCGTAGACTACACCATTCGTTTGACTTTTTACGAATGACAGTCATGTTCTTTTTATGAGCTAGCCTATCCAGACCGCTTATGGAACACTGTTAAATGAGACTAGAATATCTGCATTGCCTGCCACTGTCTGTGGAGCCCTACGATCGAGCGCACCACCCAGTCGAGACAGTAACGCATGATCACAAACAGATGTCAGGCATTTTTGAAGAAACATTTAATGTTTTCTGTACCATCATCAGCCTTGCAAAATACCAGAAGGTAGAAGATTTTTATTCTACAATTAATAATCAAATCACGGTCCGTCCGGAGTTGTAGCCTATTTCCATGCTTTCTATTTATAAGGAGGCAATGCTTCTCGACCAAGACCAATGAGATTTGTGCTGTGGCCGCAGCGATTTGTAAAAATACCGTAAATACATTTGGACAATTGTCTTCTCGAATGCTTTCACGGTAAACCTGTGTGATTGATTCTGAATGGTGCGGCGAGAAAAGGATAATTCTGTGGTTTTTGGCACCAGCGGATGCTGCGCCGGAGAATGGGATACGCCGACCCTACGTCGGGTAGAGATTTACTCGGCAATAGGTCGCTTTGTTTTATATTCATTTGCGCATTTGGACTGGTTACACTTTTACAACAGATTCTCTATGGAAAAAACTACATTAAAAGGTAAGCGATGTTAAGTACAATGCCTTCGGAAAGTCTTCAGACCCCTATTCTAAAATGTATTAAATAGTGTTTTCCCCCTCATACATCCACACACAATACGCCATAATGACAACGCAAAACATTGGTTTTAGACTGTTTTACTAAATTATTAAAAATAAAATATTTAATACACTTAAATATCACAGTTTACATAAGTATTCAGACCCTTTACTAAGTTCTTTGTTGAAGCACCTTTGACAGCAATTACAGCATTGAGCTTTCTTGGGTATGACACTACAAGCTTGGCACACCTGTATTTGGGGAGTTTCTCCCATTCTTCTCTACAGATCCTCTCAAGCTTGGTCAGGTTGGATGGAGAGCGATGCTGCACAGCTCTTTTCAGGTCTCTCCAAAGATGTTTGATCATGTCCGGGCTCTGGCTGGGCCACTCAAGGACATTCAGAGACTTGTCCTGAAGCCACTCCTGCATTGTCTTGGCTGTGTGCTTAGAGTCATTGTCCTGTTTGAAGGCGAACCCTCGCCCCAGTCTGAGGTCCTGAGCGCTCTGGAGCAGGTTTTCATCAAGGATCTCTCTGTACTTCGCTCCATTCATCTTTCCCTCAATCCTGACTAGTCTCTCAGTCCTTGCTGCTAAAAACATCCCCACAGCATGATGCTGCCACCACCGTGCTTCACCGTACGGATGGTGCCAGGTTTCCTCCAGATGTGACGCTTGCCATTCAGGCCAAATAGTTCAATCTTGGTTTCACCATAAAGGCCTGATTGGTGGAGTGCTGCAGAGAATGTTGTCCCTCTGGAAGGTTCTCCCATCTCCACAGAGGAGCTCTAGAGCTCTGTCAGAGTGACCATCGGGTCACCTCCCTGACCAAGGCCCTTCTCCCCCGATTGCTCAGTTTGGCCGGGAGGCCAGCTCTAGGAAGAGTCTTGGTGGTTCCAAACGTCTTCCATTTGAAAAACGATGGAGGCCACTGTGTTCTTGGGGACCTTCAATACTGCAGAAATGTGTTGGTACCCTTCCCCAGATCTGTGCCTCGACACAATCCTGTCTCGGAGCTCTACGGACAATTCCTTTGACCTGACATGCAATTCCTTTTTGCTCTGACATGCACTGTCAACAGTGGGACCATATATAGACAGGTGGGCTTTTCCAAATCATGTCCAATCAATTGAATTGACCACAGGTGGACTCCAATCACGTTGTAGAAACATCTCAAGGATGATAAATAGAAACAGGATGTACCTGAGCTCAACTTTGAGTCTCATTGCAAAGGGTCTGAATACTTATGTAAATATAAAAAAATATATAAAAAAATTCAATCAACCTGTTTTCACTTTGTCATTATGGGGTATTGTGTGCAGATTGTTGAGGAAAAAATGTATTTAATACATTTATATTTAACGTAACAAAATGCTGAAAAAAATCAAGGGGTCTGAATACTTTCGGAAGGCACTGTATATATCTTCCACAAATAGCCTATAGGCCCAAATCAAATAAATTGCCATTCATCTGAAGACTCAATTATTATCAATAGCATAATGTTGAAATGTAAGGGACAGCCTGACATTTTAAAATGTTGTGAATTATATGGCTCTGTTATTGTTCTAACTGTATTAATACTGTCATCATTGTAATTCAGTGTAAATATGGGAGTAGTGGTTGGAGTAATTGCTGCATGGGAGGGGGAGGGGTGGGGGGTAAGCCTGAAAAATAGCAAATTAGTCTTCCATTTTTCCAGTGGCATATATAAACTATTCTCATGAGGTGACGCATCACATTAATGCTACATACAGAGCCCCAGCTGATTATGGTAGTGTACCTCCTTCTTTTTAAAGTGTTTATTAGATTATCAGTTTCAGTCTTATCTACAGATCATACATCTTCCATAAATAAGGCTTGGATATCTACTGATATCCTATCTGTTGATATTACAGTTTTAAAAACAACTCAAATCTATTGATGCAGTTCATTGTTCAGTATTTTTCACTTAATATTGATAATTCTTCATGTTAATGTCGAAGGGGTTGTTGTCTGATTCGATAGTAATTTAACGGTCATGCTGCTGTTTCAGCATAATGCATTCCTAAGATGTTTCGTAACACCTCTGCAACAGTAATATCTCTATTAATAGGGACTCTACCTTTTCTCATGCAATCTGTTGTTGCTAATAGCACCCATAGTGATACATGCTATTATTAATCACTGTAAGGCTTTGACTTCTGCATTATCATCTGCTGGGATGTTTTTCATTGTGAGACGAGCAGATACTGAGAACCTGATATATATATTTTTTATCTTAAGATAGACCTATTTAACACCCCCCCAAAATAAAATAGTTCATTATAGCTTTGCCTTACAGCAAACATATATGTGCTGTATTCTAACTACCCCCCCCCCCCCCCCACCCCCCCCGCCCAATTCCCCCTCACATGTGTGTCTCCTCCACCGCTTGGGCTACTCTGATGAAATCCTGTGGATTCATGGCATCCACTATTGAATATGTTATGGCTGAGATGGCATGAATCCAGCCCCAGCAATACATCTATCTATCTATCTATCTATCTATCTATCTATCTATCTATCTATCTATCTATCTATCCTGCCCCGCACTTCTAGCACTCTGACTGGGAAAGAGGGGAACGGGCTACAGTCACAACAAAGCTACTGAGCCAGCCAGTGTGCAACAACGGCAGCCATTTTGCTACACAGTATCTGCACACCTCAGGAGAAAGAGAGCGAGAGAATGAGAGTGTGTGTGAGAGAAAGAGAGAGAGAGCATGATGGAGAGAGTGAGTGTCTTCAAAATGATGTCACTGTGAGATATTCTTCCCCTCTTCCCCCCCACATGCTGAAACCATGACAACAAGCTAAAGTTGTGAATGGGACCAACGGTCCAACCCCTCCCGACCTATGCTAACAAAACGTAGCCTAGTCAAACACTGCCTAAGGACATGGGTCTCAATCTCATGAGATTCTCTTATGCCCCAAAGGATCTCAGTAAACTGTCTCTGCAAATGACCAGATTCTGTGGGTCTGGAAGAGACTGTACTACAGAAGACACTTAAACTACAATGCAATAATGCCAGTTGTTGAGAGCACTATCTGAGAATAACCAGCATAACATGCACTTTAGTCCTCCACTAGTCCAAGATTGTGTTAGATTTTTTTGCAGCTGTAGACAGAATTGGGTCGTGGACTGCCATTTTGATATTTTCTGTTTTGCAGACTTTGTTTTACCCTCAATGATTCTGGCACGTGATAAATTTCTCATTTTCCACAGCGTGTATCATATAGCACAGCCTGGCTGCAGTGACATTAGCAAACACCCCCTAAAGCTCTATGCCAGGGTAGAGATCGCGAAGCTGTGAAATCACAGGGTAGAGAGGAAGAAGGGCTTATTAAATAGTACGGTGACCCACTTTGCAGCAGTGCACATGATCTTCTCTCATCTCCACTTGACTCGGAGAGGGCGATGCCTAAAAATACCCGCAGCAGGCTGGGTAGGCTACAAGTGGCATCAAACAGTCATGGAGATGATGTTAGAAATCCACTCAGAGATAACAAGAGTTTCTAACTATGTTTTTTTGGGGAGGGCACAATTTTTCATTTTTGGGTTGAACTCTTGGTTATTATTTAGTTGAACTAAAACTCCAAAACTGCACCCAGATCTTTAAAAAAATGACTGTTTGGTTGAGCATTCCAGATTCTTGTTTCAATTATATAATTGGAACCATAGCCTCCGTAGCAGATTATTCTAAAACAAAGCTTAGCTATTAGTATGTTGATTGCCTGCCGACCTTCACTTAGAGGAGAAAATACCGGGAGGACTGTGACAAATGTCTTCGTAGATAATGGACCTGGGCACGTTGATAGTTGAATCTCCGTTGAGTAAGCACTTAAGAAACCTTCACCAGTACAAATGATTATCCTGTGTGAGTAATGGACATCCTATTAGGATATTATTCATGTTGTACTCTCACAACCATAACTCTGCCCTTGCAGAAATAGCTACGTTGTCTTCTACTCCAGACTTAGAGTGCATTATGGATTGCTGCTAACTCAATCTATTTGGGTCCTTTTCTAATTAGCTGATTTATGTTGTTTGGAATTGTGGTGTAGAATTGAATGGAAGGTCAAAGACTTGTTTCCGCATAACATGATAGTATTGAAATTGACAGGCTGATAATACACGCTAAACAAAATTGACAGGAAGCAATATTGACTTATTGATCAACTCAACAGTAACAGAACAGTAGCTATTTAATGCCTATAAATAGTCTGCAGAGTGACATCAGCCATATCAACACTGTGCCATGTGACATCAGTAATATTCATTTGGATAATATGGTGGATCAGATAGGTCAGGTTCAGTATTTTTAGAGACCACATCAGCAGTTTCTTTGTTGGGAAAAGAAAGTGTCACCTTTTTTGAGACAGGGCACTCCTCTAGATAGTTGGATGGTGTGCAGGTGTGCGGTGGCTGCACCCACTGGTTTCTTTAGGAGCATCATGTAGCAGATCCAGAAGCCTAAATCCATGTCCTGTTTTAGCACACTCCATCCTGACCGCAACAGCCAGGGGCAGAGTGTCATTGAGATTTTTAAGTTGTTCTCTGAGAAGCCAAATGGGCGCACAGTATTGACATGAGGCCCAAAGTAGTGTTCGTTTCATCACATAATGTGCTTATGGAGAGGATTTATGTGCAAGATTATTTTCCAGTACACTGTAGTGATACGCTTTGCTGTCCACAATGATTTAATGGAACAAAGTCACAGGATTATTTGCACAATGGAAAGGAATGCTCAAATAGGTTTATTTCGATTCATATGTTTTTTTAGGGTTCAAATATGATGATTGAAATCAAACATGTCCCTTTTATGCAAAATCCATATTTGAATTATATAATTTTAATTTCTTACAGGTTTGGATATTTGGTTGGGATATTTGGATTTGCCTCATGCAATTTTGACAAAACCTGTTCAATTCACTCATGTTACTCAGGGAGGATATGAGATCTGTCCCATCCAGTAGGGGACAGCGTCGTGGCCTGGGAGGGTACAGGTGCTATGCACCTCTCAACGGTGGCCTATATGCTGCTATTGTCTGTAAACCGTTAAGTATCCTCTCAGTTTGTCTGTTCTCTATGTAACCCGTTAACCATAATCATTTGGTTCTGATTTAAAGAATGTGTTGTGGTTTTTAGATTGTGCATGAGCGTAATGTGCAATAATACCCTATAGGCTAATCTACCGAACTAAGATGTGCTGCATATTGGGCAAAAACCCCTAAAATGGTGAATGATTAGGGGTTTTAGTGAGACAACAACTGAGATTTGACCTGTTTGACCACAATGAATGGATTAAGTGAAGCATCTTTATTTCATGTCATAAACAGACGTAGCATATTTACACACTGTTTTCAAACCAAGTGTTTTCTGTCCCACTGCTCTGCAGCAGAGATAGAAGTGTGTGTCTGCTTTGCATGCCATTCTCAGATTTGAGGTATCTGTGCCAACCACACCAGATTGCCAGACCCATATACACTTCGTCATTCAGCTGTGTCTGAGCTTGAACTTATTTGTCACCTTCAGATTTTTAGCTGCTGTTTTTGCTTGTTTAATTGTTCTCGCTCTCAATGTAGCCTATCATCATTCTTTGGTAAGATTGAATATTTGACATGCAAGGCACATTTGTCCATTACTTATTTGCCCCCTCTTCTTTTTTATCCCCAACTAATTTAGATTTTTTTTACGGGTGTTTTATTTATGACAAATGTGTAACTGAGTTTCATTGTCCGTTTTATGCTCTAGATTTGTTATCAACCATTGTGTTATTATCTAGGTTCATTCTAACTATGTTTGGCTTGGCTTGATTTGGTTTACTAAAGCCAAATGCTGATCCCTCTGTATGCTGTGGTGTGTCTCTGTGTGTGTTTGTGCATTGTGTATAAGAGTGTGTGTGTGTGTGTGTGTGTGTGTGTGTGTGTGTGTGTGTGTGTGTGTTTGACTGACTGACTGACTGTTAGTTCTCAGGTAATTAAAGCACAATAAATCCCAAATAAACTGCCTAATTTTCTTACTAGTGCGCAACAGTTTAGCCGACTCAAAGGAGACGAGACAGGAAATTGGACCGGTCCTGTAAATTTCTTGGATGATGGATCTCTGAAGCCTGCCAGGAATGGGAAGAAAAGGTACATTTCCAATGTGATTGACTGACTGTACAACACCCCTGTGAGAAAAAAAGAGAGATAGAGAGAGAGAGAACTTGAGATTTCCTGCTGATAACCCAGCCCCCTGCATGTGTGGCCTGGGCCTTAGAAGCCTCCACTCGCAATGCATAACCAGTATAACCAACAAACTGCTGTACTAACTAACTAGTAAAGAGATGAAGTCAGCAACACACACATAACTATTTTGCTTCTGCTTGTTTTGCATTTCTGAGGAATCCTAGTTGAGATGTTTGCAGGGGTGATGATGACACAGGACCCACTCACACTGACGTTTAACTCTAACTTACCTGTCTGCATGTTGACAGATGTTTCCGTCAGAATTTTCAGCCAGATTCACAGATCTCCGTAATAGTCACACCCTGCCTAGCCGATATTAAGAAGAAAAAAAAACGCTCTCAAAGGTAGGCCGGTCTGAAGGCATTTTAAGTACTTTTACAGAAACCCAAGAATGCCTCTTTCTTTTTCATTGGTCTGAAAGGATCAAACTCTCATATATTTTCAGTGGTGGTTGCACTGCAGATTGCTCTTGCATGTTGTCTCATCCCTTCCACCCCCTGCCACCTTGTGACCCTCGAACCCTAACCCCCCCCCCCCCCCCCTCCCGAGAACCTGGTTGGACCACGGTTCTCCTGTTGATGTACTGGCTTCTCCTTGTACCGCTGTGTCTCATCCAGCACCCATTTCTCAAATGCCTCTCACCCTCAACCTGTGTGTTCAGGCATTCTGCACAGCTCTGAGTGTATGTCATATACATAGTGGACACATATCTCTGCTCCCCTATCTTTTCTTCTCACATCTGCATTGTATCTCTCTGCGACCTACCTGGATTATTTCCTGTCTGCATGTTGACAGATGTTTCCGTCAGAATTTTCAGCCAGATTCACAGATAGTAATAGTCACATAGCCGATATTAAGAAGAAAAAAAAACGCTCTCAAAGGTAGGCCGGTCTGAAGGCGTTTTAAGTAATTTTACAGAAACCCAAGAATGCCTCTTTCTTTTTCATTGGTCTGAAAGGATCAAACTCTCCTATATTTTCAGTGGTGGTTGCACTGCAGATTGCTCTTGCATGTTGTCTCATCCCTTCCCACCCCCTGCCACCCCGTGACCCTTTCCCAGTAGGTCTTTGGCTTCAGTGGGCTGAGGACCTAAAGTCAGTAGGCGTGATAACCCGCTGGTTATTAATAGGCACTCTTCCCTCATGGATAGCAGAAAGCCAGTGTGGCATGGGCGGTCTAAGACGACATTCAGAGTCATCCTCTTTCTTCTCTATCTAGGCTACAGTGCTTATTAGGGGTTCATCATTAGAGGTAAACCAAAATAAGCTAAGAAGCTAATTTTTAAATGATAATGGACAAGAGACATGCTGCTCTAGACCTTTTAAGTATTTACTTGATAACAAGCCAATCCAAAATACACCGCATCATCAGGGGGATGTAGACAACCAGTTTCATTGTTCCTTACTCATTTTGATGTTTATCCCACCATCTCGTTCAAATGCATGTTGTCTTTTTGTGTTTTACCTCACCTCATTTTACTTTAACAGCCACATCAATCATGCTTAGAACATTATTCCCCCTTTTCACCAACATTCTCCACCTCATCCTATCTCACTGAGATAGCATTTATCCTACAAATTCACTCACTGGCGTGGCACATTGTGAAGGCCGTCATCTTGGATTCAACAGAGCAACACCTCACCCAGCAGACAAAATTTGACACCTGACGTCATAATAACTTGATTTTTTTGGTTGTAAACTGGCTTTCTGGTATAGTAAGAGGGGACTTCATATAACCAGATTACAACCAGATAAAGACGACATCAACACGTGATTGGAAATACATTTTGGGGTTGTTATCTTGTCGTATAGCTAGATTACAATCAGATTAAGATATATTTTATGGTTGCTAAAAAGATGTTTAGCCAATGGAACCAGTTTTGCCCGCTGGGCAGCCACTCTTTATCCATCCAGTAGAGAGTAGGACTCAACATCACATATTTACTATCTACTTTTAAATATTTTCCAAATAGAAAGCACCTTCTCAATAGGTATCAGGTATTGGGAGCTTTTAGCTCTCCTTCTTTCCTGGTGCCTCTGAGGCTATGCAGTTGGCTGTGGTCCTCAGGCAAGAAGGCTTTTCCAAAGCTGGTACATGGATCAATAGCATTATCCATTACAAGCCTATTTAAATACGCCTAGTGGGAAATTTGACTCCTCTGTGTGGCTCTCTGCCTGGCCTGAGAGGGAGGAAAAGATTTGGGTTAGATTCTGGTGCCGATTATGCTCTCAAAAGGGAGGAGAAGATGCAAAATGTTTGTCAAAAATCCTTTCTGTCATGCTAAAATGTTCACCATGTTCTCACCTTCCTTAAGTTTCCTTCCCTTCAGATGTCATTGTGTTTGTCTCAAATATTACACAATCACTACCACCATATCAATCTAATGTTGTTGTTGATTTTTTGTTTTTGTTTTATGTCACCATTTTCCTGTATAATGTTTCTTTATTGGTTTATTTATTTATTTCCTTGTCTGAAACCTCTTGTTAAGAAGATTTCCTAGCCTCGCAAGCATGTAAAGGTTGTATTTGTCCAATCCGGATTTTATCAAATGACATCTGAATCATTCAATGAGCTGTAAAATCTTATCGAATAGTTTGAATCTGAGTGAGAGTGATGACTGTGTACAGTATGTACATTATGCTTATGTGTATGATTGCGCATGTATGTCTGTATGTATGTGTGTGCATGTCATACCAGATAAGGTAATAAATACAAATGTAGGACCAACATATTTTCATGTGATCTTCCTTAGTTAAATTTCTACATGCAAAGAGATCTGCAGATAAGGGAGACATTTATGGTTATTCCAGACAGGGACTGATGAACTCAGGCTAACCAGCAAGCAAAATGTGGCTCATGAAGTCTAAATGAAGTTATATTCTGGTTGTAAACTGGTTGAGAATACGTCTTATAACAGGATAAGACATATTTTTCGTGACAAGACCAAGACGTCATGGGAAAGATGTCAGATAATCAGATTATTATAATTATATCCAGATAAAGAGGCTTACATGGTTGCTAAAGATGCCTTATACAACCAGTATACAACATGAGGTAACACTTTACTGTAGGCTTCCTTATGCATGCATTCATAAAGCCTTTATAACAGATATACATCACATTATACAATTTGTCATAAGCTGTCATAAGTAGTTTTAAATATTTATGAGTCAAGGCATGAGACGTTATAAACCCAGTTATAATGTGTGTTAAAAATGACTTTTTGCCCTGTGGTCATATGCGCTAGTCAACTGTTAATAACAACTGATATTACACTGTCTGCAAGACAACTTATGTCATATGTTGTTATATGTTACATTAAAGTCTACATACCAGATGTTATAACAGGATGCTATATAATTTACCAACCTCTGTGTCACATTATTACATTGAATGGAATGATGGGCTTCATAACCATGTCATATGCTCTTATAGAGTGTGCACAGACACCTTAAGTAAAGTGACATTAATTTGAGGTGTTATAAAACAGTTATGAATGTGCTTATACCACACGATGAGTTGAGAGTATCATAAAGCATTACCATTCAAAGGATCTCCAAGAAACATGGGCAAATGGGAGCACAGATGGTTTTTTTATTGGCAAAAATAAATAAATATTGAAATGAAATGGAAGCAAAAATAATTTTACAACAAAATCAACGTTGCTGCGGCACAACAGGATTTGTGACAGCTGTGAGAAAAGTAAGATGTGCAGGCTACGGTAACAATGACAGTGTGAGGACAGACTCTGGGAGACGAGAAGCAAGTAATGGGAGGCGTGGGAGCCGGACGAGCCGGCTGACGTGTGGGAGCCTGACGAGCCAGCTGAGGCGTGGGAGCCTGACGAGCCGCCTGAGGCACGACGTGGGATGGGAGCCTGATGAGCCGGCTGAGGAGTGGGAGCCCGTCGAGCCGGCTGAGGAGCCTGCCGAGCCAACCGAGGCAAGAAAACCTCTCGAGCCAGCTAAGGCATGGAAGCCCGATGAGCCAGCTGAGGCACCCTCGGTTCCTTCGGCAGGGGCACCCGGACTCGATGTCACCAACCCCAACAAAAAACAAAAAACTCCCTTCCAATATTGGTGTCTGCATTTTGTGAGGACAGACGCTGGGAGATGAGAAGCAAGTACAGGGAGAGAAGAAACAGACATGAAACAAAACGAGGACAGTGTCTGGACAAGGGGAACAAAATGACATTAAATCAAAGCTGTCATCAAGGCAAAGGGTGGCTACTTTGAGGAATAAAAAATAAAAAAACATTTTATTTGTGGGTTACTACGTGATTCCATATGTGTTATTTCATAGTTTCGATGTCTTCACTATTATTCTACAATGTAGAAAATATAAAAAATAAAGAAAAACCCTGGAATGAGTAGGTGTGTCCAAACTTTTGACTGGTACTGTACATATAAATAGCATCAGTTATCCTCAGTGAACAAGTTTCAGATAGATATAGTATTATTCTATCACATCCAACAGGCAACATCCTAGAGAAAAACCTGGTCTAGTCTGCTTTCCAAAAGACACTGGGAGATTAATTCATTTTTCAGCAGGACAATGATAACCTAAAACACAAGGCCAAATCTACACTGGACTTGCTCACCAAGAAGACAGTGAATGTTCCTTAATGGATGAGTTACAGTTTTGACTTAAAACTTGACGCACCCATCCCTTTAGCGGGATCATTTTCATCAACACCCGCTGAATTGCAGCGCGCCAAATTCAAATTAAATTACTAAAAATATTGAATTTTCATGAAATCACAAGTGCAATATAACATAACACAGCTTAGCTTGTTGTTAATCCACCTGGTGTGTCAGATTTCAATACACCTTTTTGGCGAAAGCATAACAAGCATTTGTGTAAGAACATCTCTCTCAGTAGACAAAATATTACAAATACTAGCAGCCAAGTAGATTGGTCACGAAAGTCAGAAAAGCAATAGATTAAATCGCTTACCTTTGATGATCTTCGGATGTTTGCACTCACGAGACTCCCAGTTACACAATAAATGTTACTTTTGTTCCATAAAGATTATTTTTATATCCAAAATACCTCCATTTGTTTGGCGCGTTATGTTCAGAAATCCACAGGCTCGAGCGGTCACGACATCGCAGACAAAAATTCCAAATAGTATCCGTAATGTCCACAGAAACATGTCAAACGTTTTTTATGATCAATCCTCAGGTTGTTTTTAAAATATATAATCGATAATATATCAACCGGGACTGTCACTTTTTCAATAGGAGACAGAGAGACAATGGTTGCCCCACTCTGTTGCGCAAGCAAAACTGCGAACACCCAGCTATCCACTGACACGATGTTAACTTTCTCGCTCATTTTTTCAAAATAAAAGCCTGAAACTATGTCTAAAGACTGTTGAAACCTTGAGGAAGCCATAGGAAAATAATCTGGTTGATATTCCTTTAAATGGAGGCAAGGCATCCAATGGAACAGAGAGCTTTCAGAAAAAACAGCACTTCCTGGTTTGATTTTCCTCAGGTTTTCGCCTGCGATATAGGTTCTGTTATACTCACAGACAATATTTTGACAGTTTTGGAAACTTTAGAGTGTTTTCTATCCCAATCTGACAGTTATATGCATATTCTAGTTTCTGGGCCTGAGAAATAGGCAGTTTCAAATGGGTACGTTTTTTTAGCCAAAAAAGAAAATCCTGCCCCCTACACTCAAGAAGTTAAATCCATTTGAAAATCTATGGCAAGACCTGAAAATGGTTGTCAAACAATTATCAACAACCAATTTGACAGAGTTTGACGAATTTTGAAAATAATAATAGAAAAATGTTGCACAATTCAGGAGTGGAAATCTCTTAGAGACTTACCCAGAAAGACTCACAGCTGTAATCGCTGTCAAAGGTGCTTCTACAAAGTATCGACTCAGGGGTTTAAATAGTTATAAATGACATATTTCTGTATACTATTTTCAATACATTTACATTTCTAAAAAGTTTTGCTTGTCATTGTGTGGTATTGTGTGTAGATGGGTGAGATCCATTTTGGATTCAGGCTGTAACAACAAAATGTGGAATAAGTCAAGGGGTTTGAATACTTTCTGAAGGCGCTGTACATTTTAAATGGAATAAACTTTTCATCTTAATACATGTTATTTAACTCAAGCTAACTAATGTTGTTTTTATCTATGTTATTAGCTGTAGCTAGCTAGTTAGCTAAGTTTTCCACATGATGAGCCAAGATCTCTTCTCCCATCTTATGTTTCTTTTACGCCTGCTACGTTAGGTTATGTTAACGCCCACCCTTCTTCTGATTTCAGCGATATGATTCGCCGACACAAGTTTGCGGATCCAATGGAAAGTTATTGCGGTCTCTTGTGTCAGTGAATCATGTAGCTGAAATCGGAAGAAGAAGAAGGGTGGGACTTACCAACATAACAACACAGAAGCGAGAACATCAGCTCACAAACCAATAGCAAAGAACATGGATAACGTTTGCTAGTTAGATTGAGTTAAACAACATATATTAAAAACATGCTCCGGAACTTTGCGACAACAAGGTATTTTTTAAACCTCCTGCTTTGTGCTAGATGTGTGAATGTGTAGTTCATACAACCATAATCTATGAGCAGAATTTTTGTCTTCCCTCTATTAGCCACAAAATTCCTAGTTTGAAAGCAAATGTTGTTCTGGAAGTTGTGCTGTGCCGTTTTCACTACATTTTCCTCCACGTGGGCCAGCCCCGTAGCAATTTGAGTTCTAGCCAATGAGCTTCAGCCCCTCACCATTTGAATGCCTACTAGCAAGATGCATACACAGCAGAGCGAGAGAGAGAGAAATGACGTGGTGCACATATCTGCACATATGTGACGAAGTACGTAATTTTCGGGGATCATTTTTGGCTCGTGAACTACTGGCTAAAAAGTATACAAAAGTACCGGAGAATCTCTTTAAGATTAAAAAGTAATTGCCTCTAAACTAATGTATATGTGAAAGAGAATGTATTGTGTGATGTGCTGCAAAGTAAGATTTATAATTCAGGATTCCCCAACTAGCTAGCTACGTTTAGTACCTCTAGCTCTAGCTAGCTATGCATTGATGGGGGCGGGCAGCACAGTGAGGCCTCTTTTGCTCATGTCGTGCCACTAAGGGTATGAATACACATTGTTTTGACTGTGTAGAGCAGGGCTCTCCAACCCTGTTCCTAGTTACCTGACTGACTAGCTAGCTAGCTAGCTAGCATTTTTTTTGTAATATAGCTGCTGTCCTTATTACTGTAGCCTGCACATCTTGTTTTTTTCCCATCTGTCCCATTTTTCCACAGCAACGTTGATTTTATTGTAAAATTATATTTGCTTCCATTTCATTTCATTATACTATTATAATATGTCATTTTTTAGTACATCTGTGCTCTCATTTGCCCATGTTTCTTGGAGATAATTTAAATTGTAAACTTTTATGAAACTCTCAACTCATCCTGTGGTATAAGCACATTCATAACTGTTTTTTTAACATCTCAAATTAATGGAACTTTACTTAAGGTGTCTGTGCACACTCTATAAGGGCATATGACATGGTTATGACGCCCATCATTCAATTCAATGTAATAATGTGACACAGAGTTTGGTAAATTACATCACACCCTTTTAAAACATCTGTTATGTCGATTCTAATGTAGCAGGCATATGACATAAGTTGTCACCAAGACTGTATAATAGCAGTTGTTATTAACAGTTGACATGCTCTTTAATTACTTGTTACTTTTATTTCTTATCCGTATTTTTATTTTAATTTTATTTAAACTGTATGTTGGTTAGGGGCTCGTAAGTAAGCATTTCACTGTAAGGTCTCAAGTGACTAATACCATTTGATTTGATTTGACATTAGAGCATAGGACAACAGGTTGAACATTCATGTAAAACACCCATTACTGTATAACCGGTTTTATGCTGTGACTCATAACTATTGAAAACTACTTATGACAGCTTATGAATGCATACATGAGGACACCTACAGTAAAGTGTTACCCAACCAGACTATAATCACATAAAATACCAGTTTTGCCCCCTGGGTAAGTATACTGAGTCTGCCTTATGCAGTGAGAAGGCCGCAGTTACTCCCCATATTCTCCATTGGCATCATACTGTGCAGCTGTGCAGTTCACTCTATCCAGCATACTGTACATGCCATACAACAGAGACAAACCTTATCCATGATAAAGGTTATGCAGTCTAGGTGCCCCTGCCATCAGGATTTAGTCATGTTTTCTCACAATTTACCACAAGATTTCTACCTCCCCCTTCCCCTTTCTCACTATGTATTTCATGCTATTTTTGTTGTTTTGCAAACACAATTTTTTGAATGTCCATGTTAATTGTTGTTCCCCATGTGAAGTCAAAGTTCCCATGTCAAGTCAAAATACATAATGAATGTTATCAGCAACAAGAAAATCTGAAAACAAAACAGAGAAATTATGGTAGCTGGTGACTTAAAAGTGTCCAGGATACATATTGTGGATCCCGTATCCATAGGAATGATATCACACCTGCCACTCATTCCATAACAATGTCTTCACGTTAAAGATTAATATTCATAATGTATTTTAAAGTAAAGCCACAATTGTATTGGAATAAAGTTAAAAGTGTCCCACAATGTATAACATCTTTCCCCAACCCCACTTTGCTATGTGTTTTGTGTACCAGCCTCTTCCTTGTTAATTGTTGATTATTATGTAGATCAGATCAGTGCAGCGTGACGCTGACTGTGACTATCCCTCCAGGCATCTGGACTCATACGATGGATCCTATGACTACAACTCCACTGCATGCAAAGAGCTCAGGCAGGAGATTATGGATGTCAAAGTCCTGACCATGTGAGTGTAATCGCCTGTGTTACACTCTTAGAAAAAAAGGTTCTATCTAGAACCTAAAAGGGTTCTTTGGCTGTCCCCACAGGAGAACCCTTAGAATAAATATTTTTGGCTCCGGGTAGAACCCTTTTGGGTTCCATGTAAAACCCTTTCCACAGAGGGTTCTACATGGAACCCAAAAAGGTTCTTCAAAGGGTTCTCCCATGGGGACAGCTGAAGAACCCTTTTGGAACCCTTTTGGAACCCTTTTTTCAAAGAGTGTACAAATGCAGTGATGGGCAACTTTGATCCTCAAGGGCCTATGTGCCTTGCTGGTTTGTGTTCTCTCTTTGAAATGTCAATATTAGATATAGGAGGAAGCTAAGTCTGTGCACTCAGTTCCAACATTCAGGCCCATCCCTTGTCCTATCAACAAACATTTAAATAATGATTTTATAATACAGCAGTAGGAAGCTATAGTGGGAGAAACAGACAAGGGCAAAGATAGATGAGAAAGTAGGCGAGACAGGCCTTGAACCTATTTTGCCAGGGGGATGTACAGTGCTACCACTAGAACAGACTCTGGCACAGGCTTACAGTACATGTTCTTGAGGATGTTTGAGCTATTTATCACACCTGTAAGAGGTGCTTGATGAGGGACAGTGTGCCAGGTCAGGCAGCAGACAGCGCGACAGACAGACAACAACTCCTTGGCTCTGCCAGCAGTTACAGTGCAGTGACTGACTCTCCTCACACTACTGCCAGCCCTGGTAGTGCTTTCCCTACCCGAGCAAATCACATTTCCCAATCATCGAGGGGGAATGTCAGTTCAAGGGAAGCTATTTAGAGCCCTTCTATTTCTGGCCATCGCCATCTTGTCCACACGACGGCGGGCGCAAGGCGTCAATCAGAGGGAGTGCCTGGGCGCAATGCTAAATCCATTGCCACAGCTTGAAGTGCCATTCTCATGTTACACCTCAGCGCGTGTTTAATATTCATATTACAGAGCAGAGTGCTGCAGTATCATCTCTGTGGTTTTTGTAGCTCCATGCAGCCCCCTCCCCATGTTTTTAAATATTTTAAAATGACATCTACCTGTGCAGTTTTCAACCCCCTCATCGTGAGACCATCTACAGCAGGGATTTTTTTAAATGTACCCCTCTGATCTGCAGTATATGTAGTATAGGAACATAGGGTATAGGGCTTATTCTTAAACATACATGGATCACTTGACTCGAATTGTTTGTCTCGGTTTTATGTGGGGTTTCCCTGCCCATCTGCCAGGGTGAAGACGTCGGAGCTGTTTGAGAGATGGAGGAACCTGCAGGTGTGCAAGTGGCAGCAAAACATGGTGGAGACCAACAACTTCAAGTGAGCTTCTAATTGACCTTTAACTTTAACACATCACAGAGATGGTGTTTCAGGTCACCTTTCTTGCAGTCACGCTGTACATCTCAAAAGATTGCTATATCATATTATTGTGGTTCACAAGACCTTAAACACTTCTTTAGGCATTGTGATATCTGATCATCTGCAGAGCGTGAACGCAAAACAGAAGACTTGGAATGCCACCAGTCTATTAGCATGAGCCTGTTCAGAGGAGCGTCACCCTTGTTCTACTACAGTTTTTTTGGGTCTGACAGTAACTCTTCCCTTCTATTGTTCTCTCCAATAGGATGTCTCTGTCGCGGTGTTGTAATGCACCCTCCTTCCTGTTCACAACCAAGAGGAACACTCCAGCAGGCACCAAGCTGAGGTATGAGGTGGACACCAGTGGCATCCTGCCCATCAGTACTGAGGTCTTCAAGATGTTTCCTGACGTGAGTGTTCCAATTATAACAATATACAGTATATCATCCTGTTTGACTACCTGTCATCCATGTGTCCTATGCTATGTACCCTACCTCGTACCCTAAGGTGATGGAACTCCACTTTCTCTGGTTATAAACTGTACCCCATATTTCTGTTTGACACTGGTTCTGTTTCATTGAAAGGACATGCCATACTCCAAGTCTCAGTTTAAGAAATGTGCAGTTGTTGGAAACGGAGGAATCATCAAGAACAGCAAATGTGGGAAGGATATTGACTCTGCAGATTTCGTGTTTAGGTACACATCATCTTTATTCTGTAGTGCTACAAATATTCCCAAGCATCACGCTTGGGCTGATTTATTTTTGACTGCAGATATCAAATGGTAAGATACACCATTTAATTACTTTCACTCTGCTCAGACCTTCTCAGAATCTGCATTGGATAATGTAAATAATTATCCTTCCTTCAAAGATGCAACATACCACCCATCAACGAGAAGTACTCAGCTGATGTAGGCGCCAAAACGGATCTGGTGACGATTAATCCAAGTATTATAACAGAGAGGTACTGTAAGGCTATGTCAACAAAAAAGTGTATTCCCATTGGGCACACACTGGTTGAATCAACTTTGTTTCCACATCATTTCAATGAAATTACGTTGAACCAATGTGGAATAGACGTTGAATTGACATCTGGGCCCAGGCACGCACACACACACACCATCTAGACCTGAAATCCATTAACGGCAGCAGTTACAATGGGTGTGCATTGCACTTAGTAAAATGTAATGTTCTGGCACAGAGCTGCAGCACGTCTGCTCCTTGCAAACACACACACACACACACACATACACACACACACACACACACAAGCACACACATGCAGACACCAACGCACACACGAAACACACATACACCTCCTCCCTCTTTATACACACTCTAATCCCTCTCCTCTCCTCTCCTCTCCTCTCCTCTCCTCTCCTCTCCTCTCCTCTCCTCTCCTCTCCTCTCCTCCAACACCAGATTCCAGAAGCTAGAGAAGTGGCGGCGACCATTTTACGAGGTTCTTCAGAACTACGAGAACTCGTCAGTGGTCCTACCCGCCTTCTACAACACGCGTAACACTGATGTCTCCTTCCGGGTCAAGTACATGTTGGACGACTTTGACTCCCAGAGGGGTGTGTTCTTCTTCCACCCCCAGTACCTGCTCAATGTCCAGCGCTTCTGGACTGTCCAGGGTGTCCGTGCCAAACGCCTCAGCAGCGGCCTGATGCTAGTCACTGCCGCCATGGAACTGTGCGAGGAGGTCCACCTCTATGGCTTCTGGGCGTTTCCCATGAACCCCTCGGGCATTTTCATCACGCACCATTACTATGACAACGTCAAGCCCCGCCCCGGGTTCCACGCCATGCCCCATGAGATCTTTAACTTCATGCACATGCACACGCGAGGTATCCTCAATGTACACTCAGGACCTTGCACATGATCGTGCACCGGAGCCACGCCCACACTGTAATGCATCGTGACCATTTACTCCTGTTTTTGTCTCGGTTCTTAATTTATCATCAATTTGCATATATTAATTTAGATACAATGGTGTTTTCTTACAGTTGACGAGAGATGGCCTTTTGAGCTCACACCGTATATATTTGTGCTTTTTACACTAGCTCCATGTGTTGAAGGTTTCTTGCTTTTATGCCAACACTATAATTTCTCTTGATGTGTTTCTTACTCTCTTGCTGAATAAGCAACTTCAATGGCCGCTGGTATCTCAGATTCTGTAGGTTGCTTGTTCTATTGTGAAGTGATCTTTCCTAGTGATGTCGTTTCTGTGCAATCTTAGTGGCTCGGTGGTACTGCTGTACAGAGGTTTGAACTTAACGTTATGCACAACTATTTACACTGAAATAAGGCCACTCTGTGTGTCCCTCACCTCCTCCTGTACTTTCTCTTTGCCGCTTCCTGTGTTATGACCCCCCCCCCCCATGCTCTCTTTCTCAGACAGTCTGTAGGTGTGGCAGCTTTTATTTATGTCTGTGTAAAAACCCTGAACACTATTGACGTTGAGGGAATCCAAAATAAATGTTCAAAGGTCCAACTGTTTAACCTTCAGTTGTCCAGCTTCATTCAACTGTTTTATATGGTAAATATTTATTATAAAACACTGTTAACACTCCTGACCTGAGAGGACCTTTTTTATAGGTCCCCTTTCTTCCGTACAACTAACTAGCCAAACACTGGAAGATATCCTTGGATATTTCTGATGTGAAATGGTTGTGTTTTATTTGCTTGCTGTTTTTGAACAAAGGTGAGATGATTAATATTTTATAATCACCACCATCATAGTAGGCCACATAGTCAGAAAAACACCCTGGCCCAAGTTCCTGGGCACTGTTGACCAATCTGATTTCTCTCTGTCATCCATGTCTTAAAACCATGCTGCCTTACAATATAAATGTACAAATCCTCTCTCAGATATGCAATTCACCCCTGAATTGCTTATCTAATGGACGTTCGTATCAAACAAACTCTTGTTCTTAATGTTTGCTGACTCAACATAATGACCATAACAAGATGAGGTTCACTTCTGCTGTATAATTACTAAATATAATATAATTCCTGTAAGATATAATGCTATTTCCATACTCATGTGATGCTGTGCATGATTCTACTATATTCTCTGTTTTGTGTGTGCCTGCAACCAACACGTTTACAACGATCAGCTTCTGCTAAAGCTCACAGATCATTGGGAGAGATTAGTTTAATTCAAATGATATTACATTTATCATCAATTGCACACAAGGCCCAACCGAAACTTGACTTTCGCTTTTAACCCAACCCTTCTGAATCGGAGAGGTGCAGGGGGCGGCCACATTGGGCACCCAGGGAGCTGTTGTTGTGGGGGGTTAACTGCCTTGCTCAAGGGCAGAACAACCTTTTGGTTACTGGCCCAATTCTCTTACCGCTAGGCTACCTGAAACCTTATATCAACCTTGAATGCATTTTAAAAGAGAACTGACCGACAGAGGCACTTTTTTACAGATGATGGAAAGGAATGACTAATATCGCTCCCTTTTGAAATTATATGATTTTTGTTATCATTATTATCACTGGATCGTGTCATTTACCTTTTTGCAATGTGACAAAGTTGTAACCTTGAAAGCATCATGGATCTCAGCCTTGTAATGCTGTATGTTTGTTTCTATTAGTATTTGTTGTGTTTAACTGTGACAGAGTGGAGGAACATTACTGAACTGGAAACATAGGGTCATTCTTCTGTACATGCTGTGCAATGCCTTTTGATTTTTGTAACGCCCCAAATTACCATGATCTTCCATGATCACTCCTAAAGTCTTTGGAAGATTGTTTGTTTGACTTGTAATTCAAAGTCACAGAGATCGTGTGTAAAATACACAATGCACAAAATAAGTTATCCGTATGAGCACATTAAATAATTTCAAGTTTGAGTCTCAGAATCACAAAATATCATAATTTTATAGAGTAAAAAATAACTAGGTAGAATAATCAGTCCGAAAATGAAAGGATGGAATTATTAGAGCTTGGATGGAATTATTACAGTTTGAACAGTGATATGAACCCTACATTCTGGGTCATTCTTTATATTGTGTTTGTAAATAAACATGTTTGGATTTTCTGCTTGTCCTGATCATTTACTTTCTATATACAGATGTCTGATCTACGAAGAAATGTGGATCTGGGTCAGGCATACAACAACCAATCATTTTAGTCCAAACTATACCCACCAATCACTGCAAGTGAGAAACTCAGAATAGCACTGCATGGAATTGAATACATTACAGTATTTGGATACTTTTTCAAGTGAGTGGAATTGAACATGACAGGAAAATGCAATATTTCCCAATGAATGACAGCGAATTCAATCTTGTCATCTGAAGTCAAGTATTTTGTCTGCAGTTAATGAGTAAATCGGGCCATGTTCATTAGGGGACGCAACAGAAAGCATTTCAAAATGTTTTGCAACAGAAACGGAAAATGACAGTCAGTCTTCTTCCGTTTGGTGACTAACAACCACAACCCTATATTTTTTTTTATTTTATTTTTATTTTACCTTTATTTTACTAGGCAAGTCAGTTAAGAACAAATTCTTATTTTCAATGACGGCCTAGGAACAGTGGGTTAACTGCCTGTTCAGGGGCAGAACGACAGATTTGTACCTTGTCAGCTCGGGGGTTTGAACTTGCAACCTTCCGGTTACTAGTCCAACGCTCTTAACCACTAGGCTACCCTGCCGCCCCAGGCCCATATGTGCTCCTGATGGATGGACCACAACCACATGACAAATTTACTGTCTCGTTTCAGGTCAGCTGGCCTCTGGTTTGTCTGCTCCAATTATCAAATCAAATCAAATCAAATCAAATCAAATCAAATCAAAAAATTCAATCAAAATCAAATTAGCTCCTTAAGCAAAGCTACTGTCAGCGCCTCAATAATTAAACAGACGGCAGTATCAGTGTCCTATCCGCTCACTGAATCACTTAAGCAAGGCTGCTACTGCTGCTCTGCAGCCCCTTTACACCATGGTCAAATCCCACTGAGTCACCAGATACCATAGCTTGTATAGGTGAAATAGTAGTGCACCCATATTCACCTGTCATGGCAGTGAAATCTGAGAAAGACCATGCCAATATATAAAGTAATTTTGGATACATAACACAGATAAATCAATTAAACACATAGGTGATGTGATAGACCCTGTACCTACACACCATGAATGAGGTATCAAGGCAGACTATAGCATTTAACTCAGAGCGCACCACCATGTGCCTTCAGAAAGTATTCATACTCCTTAACTTTTTCACTGGCCTACACACAATATCCCATATTTTCAAAGTGGAATGTTTTTCAAAATGTTTACAAATTAATAAAAAAATTAAAGCTGAAATGTCTTGAGTCAGTAAGTTTTCAACCCTTTTGTTATGGTAATCCTAAATAAGTTGAGGAGTAAAAAAAATCTTAAGTCATATAAAACAAGTTGCATAAAAATAGTTTTTAAATGTGATTTTTGAATGGCTACCTTATCTCTGTACCCCACACATACAATTATCTGTAAGGTCCCTCAGTCGAGCAGTGAATTTCAACCACAGATTCAACCACAAAGATCAGGGAGGTGTTCCAATGGCTCGCAAAGAAGGGCACCTATTGGTAGATGGATAAAAACAATCTGACATTGAATATCCCTTTGAGCATGGTGAAGTTATTAATTACACTTTGGATGGTGTATCAATGCACCCAGTCATTACAAAGATACAGGCGTCCTTCCTAACTCAGTTGCCGTAGAGGAAGGCAACCGCTCAGGGATTTCCCCATGAGGCCAATGGTGACTTTAAAACAGTTACAAAGTTGAATGGTTGTGATAGGAGAAAGCTGAGAATGGATCAACAACATTGTAGTTACTCCACAATACTAACCTAAATGACAGAGTGAAAATAAGGAAGCTTGTACAGAATAAAACATTCCAAACCATGCATCCTGTTACTAAAGTAATACTGCAATGTGGCAAAGCAATTCACGTTTTGTTATGTTTGTGTCAAGTTTAATACAACACATTACTGAGTACCACATTCCATATTTTCAAGGGTAGTGGTGGCTGCATCATGTTATGGGTATGGTTGTAATCGTTAAGGACTGGGGAGTTTTTCAGGATAAAAAATAAACAGAATGGAGCTAAGCACAGGCAAAATCCTAGAGGAAAACCTGGTTCAGTCGGATTTACACCAGACACTGAATTCCCCTTTCAACAGGACAATAACCTCAAACACAAAGTCAAATCTACACTGGACTTGTTTACCAAGAAGACAGTGAGTGGCCAAGATACAGTTTTGACTAAATCTGCTTGAAAATCTAATGGGAAGACCTGAAAAGGGTTGTCCAGCAATGATCAACAACCAATTTGACGGAGCTTGAAGAATTTTGAAAAAGAACAATTGGCAAATGTTGCACAATCCAGGTGTGGAAAGCTCTTAGAGAATTACCCATAAAGTATCCAGAAAGACTCAAGCTGTAATCACTGCCAGGGGATTATAAAATATATTGACTAAGGGCTGTGAAATATATATTAGTGTATTTTTTTATTTTAAAATGTTTACAAATGTAGAAATGTTTCTTTCACATTACAAAGTATTTTGTGTAGACAAAGAAATGACAATTAAATCCATTTTTAATACCGCTTTGTGACAAAAGTCAAGGGGTTTGAATACTTTCTGAAGGCACTGTATAGGCCTAATGCATTTCACAGGCCTAGCATCTGGGCGTTAGTCAGAAACTTTTAACCATGCTGAAACCGCTGAACCGTCAGAACCACTAATGGATGTTCAAATGTACCTGGTAGGCCTAAAACATGTGTCAAAAACACTTATTGTGCAGCAAGAAAGCATATTTGAATGTGTGTATTTGAGTTTTTCCACACATGTCCTATATAGGCTACACAATGTATAAAGCTCTGTATAGTCTTCAACGGTAAATCTCTGCCCAAAACACACAAAAGTGCAGGCAGCAGGAGTCACAGCAGTGTTCCCTCAGAATTGATTCAACACAATCAACATGTCTGAATCTTAACCAAGTAAACTTAAATCACTGCATCTCTCCCCTTGCAGTACCGTTTTATCACAAAGCTTTCTCTGTTTTCACTTATTCTAATTAAGTCCAAATTCAATTTCCGCTGAATGATGTTCTCATGCTTATTTAATGAGGTGACTTGGTCTATAAAGAGAGCAGTGTATTGGTGATTGACCTCATGAAGATTCTGAGAAGTCAGCATGGTTATCAAGAGAAAGAACAGAAAAAATGAAGACATCGGGTAGAGATATAGGTGAGCTGTAAGCACGTCCAGGTCTGTAGATGCAGGTTGTCACAATGATTATGACGATCAGCAGGTGAGAAGGTATGGATAAAGAGGTAAGTCGTTAAACAAACAATCTCTTTCTTACCTGCTTATCACATGAGTGGGTATGACGCTTTCTTGCGATATAGGCCGACTTGGGGTTGTATTCAAGTACTTTCCAATCCCCTTCCTTAATTAAGACCCCTTCCACATGACCACCTTGTGCCTAGATGATCAGGTATCAGGTGCAGAGATGTATGCATTTGCACATGAATTTGATTACAAAATAATAAATGATCTGAGGTTCTCGTTCTCCAAAAACCGCTCAACATGAGGTTTTGCTGTACTTTGCATTTGTTTCGCATTCATAGAACAAGGGATATCAACGTACACTACAGTACTAATGGTGATAAGAATTTTATTGAGGATTAGATTATGTATTTCTTTGCCTGTATCCTTGTGTATATATACCACACCTCCTCGTGCCTTATTGCTTAATTATAACACTTTGCTTTATAAGGCATTATGCAACTTGGGCATAATTCTCTATGGTTGGAGATATAGATGTTTATGAACAGCTCATAAGGTGTTATTAAATGAGCTTATAATGCATTATAAGGGGTGTTACCGAAAATACAAAAGGTTGTTAATTACCATGAAATGCTGTTTCCTAAAACAAAAACACATCTGGATTTATACGAGCTGGATTGATTTTAAGTTTTACTTTTACTTTATGGTTGATGGTTGTCAGATACTGTAAGTGTTATTGAGATTCTAGTACATTATATTTTTATATTCCTGCTGATGTGTGTATCTTACATACAGTACATACAACCATATCCTAATAAAATGAAACATCCCTATTCTGAACACAGACGTAACTATTCGCTAACAAAGTGGATCAATAGCAGCAGCAACACAGGATAATAATTTCTTTGGACAACATGCAAGCTCTGGGCATAAACCTTGGAGCTGGACTCTTAGTTTGTGACTGTAGACTAGCTACAGGTTTCAGAAGGCCTTGGGACCAATATGAGTTCAATATACACTAGTATGCTCAGTCATGTCCTGCAGTTGTACATGATCATGGATGATATATGTCCAGGCGTGTTAGGTGGTGATGAGTTGTTAGTGTGTGTGTGTGTGTGTGCACGTGTGTCTGTGCGTGTGCGCTTGTGTGTGCGCCTCGGTAAAATCGAGACACACCTGGCCCGTGAAGCGATCCTGACATGATGAATAATGGAGAGCACCGCGTGGGGCAAAGAGGATAAGTTATCTCGGCAAGGCAACCTTTTTCACAGGGTTTTCTCATGTGGGCCAAATGATTCCCGTGGGGACAGTAATTTTTCATGAGCAGAGCATGTCGGCGGCCCTGCCCCAGGAGGAGCGCTCCTAGCCAGGCAGAGCTCCATGTGGCCCCAGCCTCCTCCTCAAGCACATCCACACACCTGACAGTCGGCCAGTCCAGTCTAGTGTACCCAGGGGTCTCGCCGTGGCTCGCTGCCACGGGTCAAATGAATTGTCTCTCTCAAAACTCAAGGAAGCTTTTGTGAAACTGAAGGCCAGGAAAGCGGATGAATAAAAGATGCAGAGGAACGGAGGAAACTGGAGAGGTTGATGACAACGTGGAGGAAAAGGAGCCAAAACTGAAAAGTAAAAGCAAGTTTGATACCAACAGAGACGTCAAGCCAAACGGGGAGAAGAGCCCAGAGGAGTGATTTGAGAGTCAGAGGAGGCACCAGAGGAAGGGAGAGAAAAAAGGGGGAAAGCCACAATAAGGTAAAAGAGAAGAAAAAAAGAAGACAAAGAAAGAAAGCAGGTGATGAAGAGGGGGATGAAGAGCAGAACAATAATGACACCACCAAAACCAAACCCAAGAAGAAGAAATCCAAAGAAGAGGACATGACTGATGGAGAAGTTAAAGAAGAGAAGAGGAGAGGAAGAGATTGGGTCCAAAGACAAGAAGTCCAAAGATGGAGGGAAGAAGAAGCCTCAGGATGAGGAGTCCCTCTTGGAAGATCAGGAGGGAGAAGAAGACAAAAAACATGAAGAAGCAGAAGAAGGGATCAGCTGAAAGAAAGAAAAGACCAAGGCCAAGCAGATGGACTATGCTGCCACGATGAGCTAATGATCTACCACACGAACTCATCCTATGGCCCAAATAGGTCCACAGACGATGCAATCTCAACCACACTGCACACTGCCCTAACCCATCTGGACAAGAGGAATACCTATGTAAGAATGCTGTTCATCGACTACAGCTCAGCATTTAACACCATAGTACCCTCCAAACTCATCATCAAGCTCGAGACCCTGGGTCTCGACCCCGCCCTGTGCAACTGGGTACTGGACTTCCTGATGGGCCGCCCCCAGGTGGTGAGGGTAGGTAACAACATATCCACCCCGCTGATCCTCAACACTGGGGCCCCACAAGGGTGCGTTCTGAGCCCTCTCCTGTACTCCCTGTTCACCCACGACTGCGTGGCCACGCACGCCTCCAACTCAATCATCAAGTTTGCGGACGACACAACAGTGGTAGGCTTGATTACAAACAACGACGAGACGGCCTACAGGGAGGAGGTGAGGGCCCTCGGAGTGTGGTGTCAGGAAAATAACCTCACACTCAACGTCAACAAAACTAAGGAGATGATTGTGGACTTCAGGAAACAGCAGAGGGAACACCCCCCTATCCACATCGATGGAACAGTAGTGGAGAGGGTAGTAAGTTTTAAGTTCCTCGGCGTACACATCACAGACAAACTGAATTGGTCCACCCACACAGACAGCATCGTGAAGAAGGCGCAGCAGCGCCTCTTCAACCTCAGGAGGCTGAAGAAATTTGGCTTGTCACCAAAAGCACTCACACACTTCTACAGATGCACAATCGAGAGCATCCTGTCGGGCTATATCACCGCCTGGCACGGCAACAGCTCCGCCCACAACCGTAAGGCTCTCCAGAGGGTAGTGAGGTCCGCACAACGCATCACCGGGGGCAAACTACCTGCCCTCCAGGACACCTACACCACCCGATGTCACAGGAAGGCCATAAAGATCATCAAGGACAACAACCACCCGAGCCACTGCCTGTTCACCCCGCTATCATCCAGAAGGCGAGGTCAGTACAGGTGCTTCAAAGCTGGGACCGAGAGACTGAAAAACAGCTTCTATCTCAAGGCCATCAGACTGTTAAACAGCCACCACTAACATTGAGTGGCTGCTGCCAACACACTGACTCAACTCCAGCCACTTTAATAATGGGAATTGATGTAAAATATATCACTAGCCACTTTAAACAATGCTACTTAATATAATGTTTACATACACTACATTATTAATCTCATATGTCTACGTATATACTGTACTCTATATCATCTACTGCATCTTTATGTAATACATGTATCACTAGCCACTTTAAACTATGCTACTTTGTTTACATACTCATCTCATATGTATATACTGTACTCGATACCATCTACTGCATCTTGCCTATGCCGTTCTGTACCATCACTCATTCACATATCTTTATGTACATATTCTTTATCCCTTTACACTTGTGTGTATAAGGTAGTAGTTTTGGAATTGTTAGTTAGATTACTCGTTGGTTATTACTGCATTGTCGGAACTAGAAGCACAAGCATTTCGCTACACTCGCATTAACATCTGCTAACCATGTGTATGTGACAAATAACATTTTATTTGATTTGATTTGGCTATGAGGTTAAGTACCACAGCTGGGGCATGACAGTATCTCTACATAGTTCAGGTAAGTCTGTAAGGTACTCTAGTTCTAAGCTGCTGCATACAGTCACTGGCCACTTTAATAAATGGATCACCAGTCACTGTATACAATAATGCCACTTTGATAACGTTTACGTATATATTACATTACTCATATCACATGTATATACTGTATTTTATACCATCTATTGCACCTCGCCTATGCCGCTCGGCCATCATCCAGCCATATACTTACAGTGCCTTGCGAAAGTATTCGGCCCCCTTGAACTTTGCGACCTTTTGCGTGTGTAATCAATTCTCCGTATAAATGGCCCTGCACTGTGATAGTCTCAGAGGTCCGTTAAAAGCGCAGAGAGCATCATGAAGAACAAGAAACACACCAGGCAGGTCCGAGATACTGTTGTGAAGAAGTTTAAAGCCGGATTTGGATACAAAAAGATTTCCCAGGCTTTAAACATCCCAAGGAGCACTGTGCAAGCGATAATATTGAAATGGAAGGAGTATCAGACCACTGCAAATCTACCAAGACCTGGCCGTCCCTCTAAACTTTCAGCTCATACAAGGAGAAGACTGATCAGAGATGCAGCCAAGAGGCCCATGATCACTCTGGATGAACTGCAGAGATCTACAGCTGAGGTGGGAGACTCTGTCCATAGGACAACAATCAGTCGTATATTGCACAAATCTGGCCTTTATGGAAGAGTGGCAAGAAGAAAGCCATTTCTTAAAGATATCCATAAAAAGTGTAGTTTAAAGTTTGCCACAAGCCACCTGGGAGACACACCAAACATGTGGAAGAAGGTGCTCTGGTCAGATGAAACCAAAATTGAACTTTTTGGCAACAATGCAAAACGTTATGTTTGGCGTAAAAGCAACACAGCTCATCACCCTGAACACAACATCCCCACTGTCAAACATGGTGGTGGCAGCATCATGGTTTGGGCCTGCTTTTCTTCAGCAGGGACAGGGAAGATGGTTAAAATTGATGGGAAGATGGATGGAGCCAAATACAGGACCATTCTGGAAGAAAACCTGATGGAGTCTGCAAAAGACCTGAGACTGAGACGGAGATTTGTCTTCCAACAAGACAATGATCCAAAACATAAAGCAAAATCTACAATGGAATGGTTCAAAAATAAACATATCCAGGTGTTAGAATGGCCAAGTCAAAGTCCAGACCTGAATCCAATCGAGAATCTGTGGAAAGAACTGAAAACTGCTGTTCACAAATGCTCTCCATCCAACCTCACTGAGCTCGAGCTGTTTTGCAAGGAGGAATGGGAAAAAAATTCAGTCTCTCGATGTGCAAAACTGATAGAGACATACCCCAAGCGACTTACAGCTGTAATCGCAGCAAAAGGTGGCGCTACAAAGTATTAACTTAAGGGGGCTGAATAATTTTGCACGCCCAATTTTTCAGTTTTTGATTTGTTAAAAAAGTTTGAAATATCTAATAAATGTCGTTCCACTTCATGATTGTGTCCCACTTGTTGTTGATTCTTCACAAAAAAATACAGTTTTATATCTTTATGTTTGAAGCCTAAAATGTGGCAAAAGGTCGCAAAGTTCAAGGGGGCCGAATACTTTCGCAAGGCACTGTATATATACAAAAGTATGTGGACACCCCTTCAAATTTGTGAATTCGGCTATTTCTGCCACAAATTGAGCACACAACCAAGCAATCTCCACAGACAAACATTGGCAGTAGAATGGCCTTACTGAAGAGCTCAGTGACTTTTAACGTAGCACCGTCATAGGATGCCACCTTGCCAACAAGTCGGTTGGTGAAATTTTTGCCCTGCTAGAGCTATACCGGTTAACTGTAAGTGCTCTTATTGTGATGTGAAAGCGTCTAGGGGCAACAACAGCTCAGCCGCAAAGTGATAGGCCACACAAGCGCTGAAGCGCGTAGCGTGTAAAAATCATCTTCCCTCGGTTGCAACACTCAATAGCAAGTTCCAAATTACCTCTGCAAGCAACGTCAGCACAAGAACTGTTCGTCGGGAGCTTCATGAAATGGGTTTCCATTGCCGAGCAGTTGCACACAAGCCTAAGATCACCATGCGCAATGCCAAGCCTCGGCTGGAGTGGAGTAAAGCTCTCCGCCATTGGACTCTTGAGCAGCGGAAACATATTCTATGGAGTGATGAATCATGCTTCACCATCCGACGGATGAATCACGCTTCAGTCCGACGGATGAATCTGGGTTTCGAGGATGCCAGGAAAATGCTACCTACCCCAATGCATAGTGCCAACTGTACAGTTTGGTGGAGGAGGAATAATGGCCTGGGGCTGTTTTTCATGGTTCAGGCTAGGCCCCTTAGTTTCAGTGAAGGGAAATGTTAACGTTACAGCATACAATGACATTCTTATCGATTCTGTGCTTCCAACTTTGTGGCAACAGTTTGGGGAAGGCCCTTTCCTGTTTCAGCAGATCGGTGTGGAAGAACTTGGATTGGCCTGCAAGAGCCATGACCTCAACCCCATCAAACACCCTTAGGATGAATTGGAACGCCGACTACGAGCCAAATCTAATCACTGAACATCATGCTCTTGTGGCTGAATGGAAGCAAGTCCCTGCAGCAATGTTCCTACATCTCGTGGAAAGCCTTCCCAAAAGAGGGGAGGCTGTTATAGCAGCAAATAGGAGACCAACTCCATATTAATGCCCATGATTTTAGAATGAGATGTTTGACAAGCAGATGTCCACATACTTTTGGTCATGTAGTGTGCAGTACATGTCCATATGTCAATATGTAATAAATTACAAATAGTTGTGACATATAGCTTTAATTATCATTACCATCATTACTACCGAGGATGAGTAAAGTTTCACTTTACTCAGATATAGCCTTTATATGTCCTAATATGGAATGATCAATTAACATTTGCATCATGACACATGTAAGTGGTGGTCATGGTTTTGAACAGGTCTGCGGAATTGGAGCAATCAAGGAAGAGCGAAATGCAACATTTTGGAATTCTAATGGAATTGTGGAGATAACTGCTCAAATGACATGAATTCCAAAGTTTGCATTGGGGTTGATTTGTTTTGTCAATGTCAGTCTGCCATTTATTTTGAAGGTTAATTTTAGACACAGACAGGGCAAACTTGTTGGACAGTAATTTAGTGGCGGAAATGTTATTGATGCATTTTGCCCCTTTAATTAGGGAGGGCAGCCTTGCACTTGTCACATAGATTTGAATATTGACCATAATTGCCAAAAGGGGAGCATTGAGAGATATGTGTGTAAATTACAATGGCAGGTATATTCTCCATTGTTGGAGTCTATCGTATCTGATTCACCACAGCTGGCTGTGGAAGACCTGCCACAGAGACACTAGCCATCTGTGTCACTGTCAGAGGAGGGGGTAGACTCGTGCCAAAACCCCAGACTGGCTCTGGTCAGGTGTCCGATTCTACCACCCTGTGACAGAGACAACATATTAGGCCTCTATGCAAAGCACACTGAATCAGATACTTTCAGGTAACACCTTATTTTATCGTTCTTATGACATTTATATGCAGTGGCATAAATATGACATAAGACTTGTTGTTAGGTGTCATGTACAATACATTCAGGTTCACTCATGCCAAAGAAAGTGTTACCATTGATATTTAAGAGGGGACAACAGCATATTGGGATTCTGCCACTCTACCAATCTGGCATGAGACCATCATTGTGCCACACAGTAAGCTGATCTATCACAAGCTCTAATTTACCAGATCTGTCTTTATCCTTATTTATCTTGCAGTCTGTCTCTCCCTTTTGCTCATAGTATCTATCTCTTCTCACGTTACGGAAGCCGAACGGCATTTGAAAAAAAACAAGACAGACGTGTTACAGATCAAATCACACAATGTGAGGCCATCGAAGAAGCTGAGGTACGGTATGACAATGGCATCATGGTGGCAGAAACCCCTAGTTTAATTCAATGTACACTACATTATAATCATTTCAGCACACTCACTGTACTGCAGTCTCAGACTGAGCTTATTGGGGATTTCCTCGGAAATGCCACTGAGTGTTAAGCACCATCTGTTCTTTGGGGGTTGTGATGGTGATGGTGCTAGAGATGGGATCTGGGTCACATCTCAGTCCTAAAAAGTGAACATACATAGATTATGTCTGAGTGACTGCAACACACTGGGTGTTGGTAATAGCCTAGATCTATCTTTTGAGGAGTGAATATACATTTTTAAAAACATCTGCATTGCTGCAGGTCATCTGAAAATCTGAAAAGTGCAAAATACAAGCGGTTTTATCTAGACCATCATCATTATCCAGTTCAATGTGTTTTGAAATTAGCTTACTGTAGATGAATGTGCCAGGGCTAAATGTCAATTAACCATCACCTAAATTAATAGGCCTAGAATTTCTGATAACGTAGGGTAGTTTATTTAATCTCTAAATTGCTACTTTGGGCAACATTTTATCTCTGCAAAATTGCATAGCTACTCAATAATAAGGCCTAGGCTACTGACAACGTTGTAGAAGGACTGGTCTTGTGTTTTTTCATGATGTGACTGAAGTCTGTGAGAGGCACGCATTTTGCCGCGGATTTCTTTACACCTCTAAAAAAAATCGCTGCATGAACAAAAAGTTTAAAGATCATTCAAACGAGTGGCGTTTGGTAACGCAAAGCAGCTTCTGCAAAACTGTCCAGGAGTCAAGTTTGGCCTCTTCTTCCCAGCCGAGCGCAGGATCACACTACCAAGCTGAGCTCTTCACAAGTTCAACGACCCGACCTCTGCAATTGACTTCATCAACAAGAACTTGAAGGAAACTGCTCCCCCAGACTGACTGCAGCAACGAGATTGATATGTAGCCTTTCTGCAGTGCAGTGTTTGATAGGTAAGGTCCGACACATGTAGCCTCCTGTTTTTTTAATTTGCATTATACATACATTTTCCTCATTGTTCACTGAAATAGTAAGCCTCTATTCATATAATATATAAATAATAGTATTTATTTTGTCATTGTTTTGTTTTGTTATTTTTTCTTTTATGTCAGGTTCGGTCTTCTGCTTACATTTAAAAGGCTATACTAATTTCCTTTTTTCCCAAAGTATGACTCAACAACCTAATTTTGTAGGGCAGTAGACAGGGAGTAAGTACACTTACTTATTCTATTTTTTTTTATTTTATTTTAAGGGGTGGATCAGCTTTAATATTGCAAAAAATTATTGCTTCTATCAATGTAACGTAAACTCACCCCATTCCGCACAAATGTGCGCAACCGCAACATTCAAACAAGGCGACAAAGAAAACTAATGGGACTGTGTTGACGTCAAAATTGGGGGTGTGAACTAGGTTTCTATTCAAGCCTTAATCGACATGGTAATGGCTCTATTAGTATTGGAGAAAAGTTGAAAAAACTTACCCTCCGTTATATCCTGACATGTCATTTCGTAACGTACAGCACGCATAAAGCAACTATTTCTGTCTTACAATCTCCACCAGGTGTAGCACTTCTATCATCCCTTAAAAACAAGAAATGGACAGTGACGGGGGTAAGGGGGGATACCAAGTCATTTTTTGCTTCATCATTGCATGCGATCATCATTCTCAAAGCCGCTGTTTACTTCTAAGAACACTTTAGCACCGCCCTAAAAACCCGATTCAAATTCGACACCAACCTTCAAATAGGTATGTAATGACACATTATATAAACTCTTTATAGTGTTTTATTTACATTTTAGAGGCGATAAGGTGATAAGTTGGACAGATCGAGTGAAAAAAGCAATTTTCTAACACAACATTCTCCTTCTCACTATCACGCATTAGTTTCGCTTCCCCACCCGCCATTTTTAAAAAGACCCGACGGGGCTCATTGCCTGCTTGAATTATGCAGAAACGGGCAGCATTTAGGTCATGTAATTGATTCGGTTGGAAAGGGGAGATATTGTGCTTTACAATGGTGTTAACATTACAGTTGATCTGGAAGTATTAAGTTTTTGGGGCACTAAAATAAGGGCAATGTACGAGTTTACGTGAGTTTACGTTAATTGTCTGCATAATTTCCAATCGCCAATATATTTTGGGGGTAAATATATATATATATACAGTATATCACAAAAGTGAGTACACCCCTCACATTTTTTAAAATATTTGAGTATATTTTTCCATGTGACAACACTGAAGAAATGACACTTTGCTACAACGTAAAGTAGTGAGTGTACAGCTTGTATAACAGTGTACATTTGCTGGGTCTTCAAAATAACTCAACACACAACCATTAATGTCTAAACCGCTGGCAACAAAAGTGAGTACACCCCTAAGTGAAAATGTCCAAATTGGGACCAATTAGCCATTTTCCCTCCCCGGTGTCATGTGACTCATTAGTGTTACAAGGTCTCAGGTGTGAATGGGGAGCAGGTGTGTTAAATTTGGTGTCATCGCTCTCACACTCCCTCATGCTGACTGGCCACTGGAAGTTCAACATGGCACCTCATGGCAAAGAACTCTCTGAGGATCTGAAAAAAATAATTGTTGCTCTACATAAAGATGGCCTGGGCTATAAGAATATTGCCAAGACCCTGAAACTGAGCTGCAGCACGGTGGCCAAGACCATACAGCGGTTTAACTGGACAGGTTCCACTCAGAACAGGCCTCGCCATGGTCCACCAAAGAAGTTCAGTGCACGTGCTCAGCGTCATATCCAGAGGTTGTCTTTGGGAAATAGACGTATGAGTGCTGCCAGCATTGCTGCAGAGGTTGAAGGGGTGGGGGTTCAGCCTGTCAGTGCTCAGACCATATACCGTACACTGCATCAAATTGGTCTGCATGGCTGTCGTCCCAGAAGAAACTCTCTTCTAAAGATGATACACAAGAAAGCCCGCAAACAGTTTGCTGAAGACAAACAGACTAAGGACATGGATTAATGACCGGATGAGAGCTGGGACCACAGTTTCAAAGAAAACCATTAGTAACGCAAGGTCCCCCTGCTCAAGCCAGCGCATGTCAAGGCCCATCTGAAGTTTGCCAATGACCATCTGGATGATCCAGAGGAGGAATGGGAGAAGGCCACTCGCTGTGTTTGGAGGAAGAAGAAGGATGAGTACAACCCCAAGAACACCATCCCAACCGTGAAGCATGGAGGTGGAAACATCATTTGGAGATGCTTTTCTGCAAAGGGGACAGGACGACTGCACCGTATTGAGGGGAGGATGGATGGGGCCATGTATTGCGAGATCTTGGCCAACAACCTCCTTCCCTCAGTAAGAGCATTGAAGATCGGATCGTGGCTGGGTCTTCCAGCATGACAACGACCCGAAACACACAGCCAGGGCAACTAAGGAGTGGCTCCGTAAGAAGCATCTCAAGGTCCTGGAGTGGCCTAGCCAGTCTCCAGACCTGAACCCAATAGAAAATCTTTGGAGGAAGCTGAAAGTCCGTATTGCCCAGCGACAGCCCCGAAACCTGAAGGATCTGGAGAAGGTCTGTATGGAGGAGTGGGCCAAAATCCCTGCTGCAGTGTGTGCAAACCTGGTCAAGAACTACAGGAAGATTCCGTCTCTCATAGTTTAAGTGTACCTATGATAAAAATTACAGACCTCTAATTGCTTTGTAAGTAGGAAACCCTGCAAAATCGGCAGTGTATCAAATACTTGTTCTCCCCACTGTATATATATATATAGATAGATAGATAGATAGATAGATAGATAGATAGATAGATAGATAGATAGATATACCCATATATGTAAACATTCATACATATACACATTTGAAGTCGGAAGTTTACATACAACTTAGCCAAATACATTTAAACTCAGTTTTTCACAATTCCTGAAATGTAATCCTAGTAAGAATTCCTGTCTTAGGTCAGTTAGGATCACCACTTTATTTTAAGAATGTGAAATGTCAGAATAATAGAACATTTCAGGTTTTATTTATTTCATCACATTCCCAGTGGGTCAGAGGTTTACATACATTCAATTAGTATTTGGTAGCGTTGCCTTTAAATTTTCTAACTTGTTCAAATGTTTCGAGTAGCTTTCCACAAGCTTCCCACAATAAGTTGGCTGAATTTTGGTCCATTCCTCTGGTGTAACTGAATCAGGTTTGTAGGCCTCCTTGCTTGCACACGCTTTTTCAGTTCTGCCCACACATTTTCTATACGATTGAGGTCAGGGCTCGGTGATGGCCACTCCAATACCTTGACTTTGTTGTCCTTAAGCCATTTTACCACAACTCTGGAAGTATGCTTGGGGTCATTGTCCATTTGGAAGACCCATTTGCGACCAAGCTTTAACTTCCTGACTGATGTCTTGAGATGTTGCTTCAATATATCCACGTAATTTTCCATCCTCAAATTTTATTTTATGAAGTGCACCAGTCCCTCGTGCAGCAAAGCACCCCCACAACATGATGCTGCCACCCCGTGCTTCACGGTTGGGATGGTGTTCTTCGGCTTGCAAGCCTCCCCCTTTTTCCTCCAAACATGGTCATTGTGGCAAACAGTTCTATTTTTGTTTCAGCAGACCAAATCAAATCAAATCAAATGTATTTATCTCGCCCTTCGTACATCAGCTGATATCTCAAAGTGCTGTACAGAAACATAGCCTAAAACCCCAAACAGCAAGCAATGCAGGTGTTGAACTCCCTAGAAAGGCCAAAACCTAGGAAGAAACCTAGAGAGGAACCAGGCTATGAGGGGTGGCCAGTCCTCTTCTGGCTGTGCCAGGTGGAGATTGTAGCTAGTAGTTGCAAGATTTTTTGGAATTGTTTTGGTGTTTCTTTTAACAGTTATGTGTAGGTGTCAGAGTATCAGAAGGCCAAATTGTGAAATGACAAGCTGTTACCGTCAATAGCTGACTGCCACTGTGCCCCCAGGATTGAACATGACAACACAGGTGGCTTGAATGCCAGCTGGTTCCTGGACTGGGTCGTGGTCACCGACATGAACCACCTGAGGTTCTACTTTTAACCGGCAACAACTGTTTGAGCTGAGAGGAGGGGGACAGCCTGTATGTCAGAGATCTGCTGGGCAGCCTCAACCCCATGGATGTTCCCAAATGTAGGTCAATCTGGAAAGCACACCTTTACACACAGTACAGGATACACATCCACACTACATAGAATATAGAAGGTGACACTGCATGAGGCCCATGGTTCAAAAACACTCGAACCAATTACACTGAACATGTATACAGTTTAAGCTGCAAAGTATAGGGCAACTGAAACCCAGATTTGCGTAATTTAGGAGCTACATAGCCAACTTGATTTGTAGTTAATGCACGCTTCATGTTCTTAAAGGTAAGTTGTGGGTAAGGTACCTCATGGAGCCTAATCATCTGGTAAGCCTTATATTCCTCTTGTTACCATGTGACCTTCATCTTACATCTCATTATCAGACAGAGAGAGGAGGATGCAGGGTGCATGTGTCTTGTGGCCAAATGTGACCACGTTAGTAGACACAGATCATGCCTCCTCTCGCGCCTACTTTTCAAGTATATTGAAGACTGGAGGAGTGGTTAAAGTAGACCCATTATTCCGAACCAGACAGCTGTCACGGGACCAGACACACCCTGACAGGCACACTTACACACACCTATTGTCAACCTAATAATATTTCACCTATTAATATTTCACCTGGAAACTGGCTTATTGGGATTAGAGGAACTCTGCCTGATGTCTATTGCGAGAAAAGGGGAGGAGACACACACAAACTCGCACAAGGCACGAAACTAGACAGGAATTAAAGAGAGGTTAGAGGTTACGGTAGAATTTAAGATTCAGTGACAATGATTGATTGCATAGCATGAAAAGTACCATGATGGCTGTGTCAATGTGAAATATCATGAACAGACCATGAATATATATATTTTTACCTTTATTTAACCAGGCAAGTCAGTTAAGAACAAATTCTTATTTTCAATGACGGCCTAGGAACATTTCAGGGGCAAAACGACAGATTTGCACCTTGTCAGCACGGGGGCTTGAACTTGCAACCTTCCGGTTACTAGTCCAACACTCTAACCACTAGGCTACCCTGCCACCCCTTTCTATCCTGTTTGATATTTTGTGAATGTACAGTGAATGTATAAATACACTAATTGTGTTCACCTCTGACGAGAAGGGCAGTGGGTCAGATGGTGACCCACTTCCTGAATATCTTTGGAGATCATGGTGACACAGGTGAGATAAGACAATCTTTGTGTTTTACATCTCAAGTGTTAGTTGTTCTCTGAGTCAGCTGCGAGAATACAAGCACTGTACTGTAGCTGTTCTTTCTGTCATTAGTTGTTTGATTTTATTCTATATGGTTTCATTTAGTATCATCAAAGAGGAGAGGTGGCTAGCTAGTGAAAAAAGATAACTTTTTGCTGAGAAGTATTTTGGTCTGTAATAAATCCCTTTAGTAGGGAAAAAATATTTTTGATTGTCTGGGCCTGGCTCCCATCCATGGCTGCACCCCTGCCCAGTCATCTGAAATCCATAGATTAGGGCCTAATGAATTCATTTCAATTGACTGATTTCCTTATATGAACTTAAATTGTTGCATATTGCGTTTATATTTTTGTTCAGTATAAAAGGGGACGTGTGAACACTTGCAATTTCTTTCAACATGGATCAGGATAGACAGCAAGGGAGAGGAAAAAAATCAAAGACCTTGTGGACAAATCAAATCAAATCAAATCTTATTTGTCACATACACATGGTTAGCAGATGTTAATGCGAGTGTAGCGAAATGCTTGTGCTTCTAGTTCCGACAATGCAGTAATAACAAGTAATCTAACTAACAATTCCAAAACTACTGTCTTGTACACAGTGTAAGGGGATAAAGAATATGTACATAAGGATATATGAATGAGTGATGGTACAGAGCAGCATAGGCAAGATACAGTAGATGGTATCGAGTACAGTATGTACAAATGAGATGAGTATGTAAACAAAGTGGCATAGTTTAAAGTGGCTAGTGATACATGTATTACATAAGGATACAGTCGATGATATAGAGTACAGTATATACGTATGCATATGAGATGAATAATGTAGGGTAAGTAACATTATATAAGGTAGCATTGTTTAAAGTGGCTAGTGATATATTTACATCATTTCCCATCAATTCCCATTATTAAAGTGGCTGGAGTTGAGTCAGTGTCAGTGTGTTGGCAGCAGCCACTCAGTGTTAGTGGTGGCTGTTTAACAGTCTGATGGCCTTGAGATAGAAGCTGTTTTTCAGTCTCTCGGTCCCAGCTTTGATGCACCTGTACTGACCTCGCCTTCTGGATGATAGCGGGGTGAACAGGCAGTGGCTCGGGTGGTTGATGTCCTTGATGATCTTTATGGCCTTCCTGTGACATCGGGTGGTGTAGGTGTCCTGGAGGGCAGGTAGTTTGCCCCCGGTGATGCGTTGTGCAGACCTCACTACCCTCTGGAGAGCCTTACGGTTGAGGGCGGTGCAGTTGCCATACCAGGCGGTGATACAGCCCGCCAGGATGCTCTCGATTGTGCATCTGTAGAAGTTTGTGAGTGCTTTTGGTGACAAGCCGAATTTCTTCAGCCTCCTGAGGTTGAAGAGGCGCTGCTGCACCTTCTTCACGATGCTGTCTGTGTGATTGGACCAATTCAGTTTGTCTGTGATGTGTATGCCGAGGAACTTAAAACTTGCTACCCTCTCCACTACTGTTCCATCGATGTGGATAGGGGGGTGTTCCCTCTGCTGTTTCCTGAAGTCCACAATCATCTCCTTAGTTTTGTTGACGTTGAGTGTGAGGTTATTTTCCTGACACCACACTCCGAGGGCCCTCACCTCCTCCCTGTAGGCCGTCTCGTCGTTGTTGGTAATCAAGCCTACCACTGTTGTGTCGTCCGCAAACTTGATGATTGAGTTGGAGGCGTGCGTGGCCACGCAGTCGTGGGTGAACAGGGAGTACAGGAGAGGGCTCAGAACGCACCCTTGTGGGGCCCCAGTGTTGAGGATCAGCGGGGAGGAGATGTTGTTGCCTACCCTCACCACCTGGGGGCGGCCCGTCAGGAAGTCCAGTACCCAGTTGCACAGGGCGGGGTCGAGACCCAGGGTCTCGAGCTTGATGACGAGCTTGGAGGGTACTATGGTGTTGAATGCCGAGCTGTAGTCGATGAACAGCATTCTCACATAGGTATTCCTCTTGTCCAGATGGGTTAGGGCAGTGTGCAGTGTGGTTGAGATTGCATCGTCTGTGGACCTATTTGGGCGGTAAGCAAATTGGAGTGGGTCTAGGGTGTCAGGTAGGGTGGAGGTGATATGGTCCTTGACTAGTCTCTCAAAGCACTTCATGATGACGGATGTGAGTGCTACGGGGCGGTAGTCGTTTAGCTCAGTTACCTTAGCTTTCTTGGGAACAGGAACAATGGTAGCCGTCTTGAAGCATGTGGGAACAGCAGACTGGTATAGGGATTGATTGAATATGTCCGTAAACACACCGGCCAGCTGGTCTGCGCATGCTCTGAGGGCGCGGCTGGGGATGCCGTCTGGGCCTGCAGCCTTGCGAGGGTTAACACGTTTAAATGTCTTACTCACCTCGGCTGCAGTGAAGGGGCCCGTCAGAGAGGTGGACATGGGCCCCATCAAAAAGGTAAAAGAGGCTGGCAGAGGCCTTATCATGTCAGAGGCCCTTAAAATGAGTTCACCCCAACCTGGAAAGATCAACTGTCAGTTCAATTATGAGAACATTTTGCCAGGAAAACCGGTAAGTCTGCAGGATATGCACTATATTTAAAATGTTTGTCATTTTGTCACACTCTTATCCAGAGCAACTAGGGTTTAGTGTCTTGCTCAAGGGCACATCGACAGAGCCTTGTCGGCTCAGGTTACTGGCCCAACCCTCTAACCACTAGACTACCTAACTCCCCTCTATCCTTTACCATTACATTTTCATTAAATTACATATTGTAATGGATGTAAACTCACAAAGTTTACATCCATTACAATACAGTATGATATATTGACAGTATACTCTGTTCTACCCTCAGAATTGACAGAAGACCCCATGGTGGTGGCCGTGGCCGTGTGTGGCATCCATCAGCCTACGAACAATCACCTGCCTTTTGAAGAGGCACCAGGTATTTATGAAAAACATTTACCTGGTGCCTTTTGAAACAACGACCAGGTGAAAAAACTGCGGGCCGAGTACGTTCAGGTGTAGCACTATATACTGTATTACTGTTACTATTTGATGCACATGCTACTTCACAATATCATATTGGAGCTATACTGTAAAAATAACTAACCAACATATATTTTTAGAAGGTTATGGTGCTTGATGCTGCTGTGACCCATCACAAGTATATCTTTGTTGATGAAGCGGGCTTCAACCTGGCCAAAACTCGGCGCTGTGGGCGGAACCTCATCGGCCAACGGGCGACCGTCCTATTGCCTGGACAACATGGGGAAAACATCTCCATGTGCTCAGCTATCTCTGAAGATGGTGTGGTAGGCCATTACTAGGATCCTACTACACTGCACACCACAGAAAAATTCTCACACAAGTCAAAAGGCTAGTAAGAAGAGACAAAAGGGACTACCTGGAGGAGCTGGCAAGTGCAGCTGAAAAGGCAGCAGCAAACAAGAAGCAAGGAACAGTATACAAAATTACTAACCTAATCTGTGGCAGAAAGTCAAATACTCAAATCAAAGACAAGCAAAGGCAACCTCCTACTACAGAAAATGAATAGGAAGCAAGATGGACAGAATATTTCAGAAAGGCTCTTAACCCTGTGGACCAATTAACTCACCTGAAGCTGCTCCAGAAGATCTAGACATAAACACAGACCCACCTGCCAAAGAATAAATAATCACTACCATCAAGTCATTAAAGAATGTGAAAGCTCCAGGTCCTGATAACCTCAATGCAGAGCTGTTCAAAATCGATCCAGTATTGGTTGCAAATATCCTTCTTACACTCTTCATTGACATCTGGATGAAGGGAAAGATACCTTCAAATTGGACCAAGGGGGTCATCATTCAGGCACCTAAAGGCACACTACCCGATTGCAACAACTGGAGGGGCATCACACTTTTTTCCGTTCCCAGCAAGATCTTTTGCAAGAGTATCGTACAACGGATGTCTTCAGCTGTAGATAAAGTGATTATGAACTAACAAGTGGACTTCAGGGGAGGAAGCAGCTGTACAGACAAGATCTCTCAGGAACATCATTGAGCAATGTAGTGAGTGACAACGGAAACGCTACATCAACTTTAATGACAACCAGAAGGCTTTTGACAGCATTCACAGCAAAAGACTATGGAAGATCTTAAGAATTTATGGAACCCCCACCCATGTCGTTAACACCATTAAACAGTACCACAGCTACTTTTCGTGCACTGTGGGAACCAGCAACATGAGCTTTGCTGGACTTGAGCTTTGTTGGACTTTGTATTCTACTCTAGAAGACCTTGACTTCGCCAATGACCAGTTTTTTTTATCACACACACCAACATCTACAATACAAAACTGACAGAGTCCAGGTCCTTTGGCCAGCAAGTCGGCCTGGTTATCAACTGCAGCAAGACCAAGGTCATGGCCATCAACATCAACACAGCAAACGCAGTCAAAATCAAGGAACAGGACCTGGAGTTAACTCACAGTTTTACTTACCTTGGGAGCACCATATGTCATGATGGAAGCACCAGCAAACACATCGGCACCAGAATCAATAAAGCAAGAGCAACGAGTCTGGAAATCTGGACAATATAGAACAAATACAAAACTCTAAATATTCCAGAGCTGTGTACTGGCAACTCTCCATTATGGTTCAGAATGCTGCAAAATGACAGAAGCAGACTTGAAAAAAATGACACCTTCCACACAACTTCCCTCCGGAGAATCATGCACATTGTCGGGCCAAACACAATATCAAACACCAACCTCCTTAGACAAACAAAGCAGGAAGCCATGGATACCATGCTCAAGAGACACCGCTGGAGCTGGATTGGACACTTCCTGAGAAAGAGTACACTCCTAGGAAAAAAAACGTGCTATCTAGAACCTAAAAGGGTTCTTTGGCTGTTCCCACAGGAGAACCCTTTGAAGAACCCTTTTTGGTTCCAGGTAAAACAATTTCCCGAAATGGTTCTTCATGGAATCCAAAAGAGACCTGAAGACTTGTGTTCGCTCCCAGATCTAATATCTAGGCGTTTAGCTCAGTGGGCTAACTTGGTTTTGAGTGGTTAATCTGCCTAATTTCTCCACAGGCTGATGAGTTCCTGATCAAGGCGGTGCCGTTGGGGCTGGTGCGCAGGGTGCGTACACAGAAACAGACAAACTAGACATACAACATAGAATGCCCACTCAGATCACACCCTGACCAAACAAAACATATAAACATACAAAGCAAACTATGGTCAGGGTGTGACAATGTCAGCTCAGTCTGAAATTACCTTGAAATTTTAATTGTGCTACAGCTCTGATCTTCAGCGCTACAGATAGAATTGAGCCCTTACGCAACACATTTTACTGAAATGTAACAAATTTATTGAAATGAACATTTCTGAGAGTTTGGAAAGTTACTTTCATGGTATACATGGACTAGTGCTGTGCGACAGGTACTTTTTCCCCCCTGATAATGAATTTCATCCAATCACTCACTTCCCTCACTAGTAAAAAGCAAAAGCACCAAACAGCCAGTGTTTCACTAACAGCCATACTGCCTCAGGGAAGACAGTCATCCGGACCGGCCACGCCCAGTCTGTCTCTAATGGCCGTTCTCCAATGGACGCGCTTAAAGCAGTTAGCCAGCTGATGGTCCAGAATCCCATTACAATTTAGAGTTGTGTGTGTGTGTGTGTGTGTGTGTGTGTGTGTGTGTGTGTGTGTGTGTGTGTGTGTGTGTGTGTGTGTGTGTGTGTGTGTGTGTGTGTGTGTGTGTGTGTGTGTGTGTGTGTGTGTGTGTGTGTGTGTGTGTGTGTGCGTGTGTGTGTGTGTGTGTAAAATACAAGTAAAAGGCCTGTCTCATATTATTTTTAGATATAATCTATCATGTCTCGGGGGACAGGCGGCATCAATGGTGCCAGCTCAGACTCCAAGGTGTTTGTCAAGCTGTACGGGAAGAAGGGCGACCCCACAGGATCCTCCTGGTGGTCTCTGACAACGGCCTGAGTAACTACTATGAGACAGGGCAAACTGATCTCTTCACCGTCGAGACCTATGACATCATATAACTCTATTCTTTATGTTTTATAAACGTAGGAAAATACAGATAGAATACACTATCAGAAACCTAGAAACATAGATTATAGATTATAGTCATCTTATTTATACCAATTTATCCCTACAGTATGCAATTATAGTGTATGTGTTATGGGATTTTAAACTATAATGACTAAATTACTAAATGATGCATACATTTAACTTAGAATTATAACTAACAGAATTCTATGCTGTCTGATGAAGAATATGTTTGTACATAGGCAAACAGGAAGTGTTAACAGACAACTTGTGACCACTGTGAAACTAACAACAGGAAAAATGTCTCGTCCCCACCAAGGGAGGGGAGAAACCGTTGGGCTTGCAGTAGATTGTGTAACATGTGGTAGCATAAGATAAGCAATATGTATGTGTTGGAATTGAATTGAAAAGCAGCTTCGTCATTGTCCAAGAGGAGGAGGGACATTTTGTACGCTATGACGCCATGTGTGATATATAAACTAATGTACATGTGATTATGATCAGAGCTCTCGAGAATAAACGTCACTGACTATTTTTGACTGACTCCGTCTGTTTCATTTCCCCCAGAACCTTACAAACTCTGGGTACAGACGGAGTATTTTAATTGAATTGGTTAATGAATACATAAGAACTAAATTAATCTAACAGTATGTCTCAGTTTTTTGGAGTTGTGTGGTGCCTTAAACATCAGAGTTCTGGGTTTGATTCCTGATTGGGTCTCACAAACTGACAATGTTAACTGGATAAAAGCATCCATAATGACCATCAATCCCACCTTGATTCTTACTTCCTGATTTCTCTCTGTAGATCCACGGTCTGCTGATTGGCCACACTAAGGGTCTAGGTGCTGTTTGGTTCCTGGGCAGTGTGCAGATCATTGTGCCAGTCCATGGATAGCAATACAAGTTCCCAGCCACTGCTGGCTCTGTAAGGATGAGGCTGATGGGAAGATGGAGGTAGAGATCTACCCCAACGAGACTCTGAACATCGATAAACGTAACAGGATATTTACTAGAGTTTATGTTCTGAGACAATACATGCATTATACTGTACAGGGCAGTGGGTAGCCTAGTGGTTAGAGTGTTGGGCCAGTAACCGAAAGGTTTTTATTTTGAATCCCCGAGCCAACAAGGTGAAAAATCGATTGAGCAAGGCACTTAACTCTAATTGCTCAAGGGTCACCATTGATAATGGCCGACCCTGGCCATGACTTCACTCTCTGAGGGTGTCACAGGGAGAGTGGGATATGCAAAACACACATATTCCAATTCTCACATGCGTATTAACAGAAATAGGACAAATAAGCTTCACCCTTTTACCCGCCTACTGTGCCAGAGAATTCTATTATATCATGTTAAAGTTAAATGAATATATTTACAGTGTGTATTTATTTTGGCCAGAGCAGAGGTAATATTTATACACACTAGGTGCTGTACTAGAGCTTTCAAATACACTGAGGCATTTGTATACGCAATGTAGCTACCCAAGTTCTCTCAAGAACACCCAATGGAAAAAGTACAGGAATACTCAAAATGATAGAATACCTACATTGACACTGAATAAACCTGTAACCAGTTGACTTCACTTGATAAATACAGTTCTGTCCTGCAAGTGATGAACTCCTACTTGGTGATTATGATGGATTGTGGGGCATTAGCCCACTCTCCATCATCCTGCCATTGTCTAATTGGTTAGTGACATGTTGCTCTGCCCTCTCGTTTGCAGTGATAAACTATGAGATCACAGCGGTTACGGGGAGCATGCACAAAGGTGGCACCAACGTCAATGTGTTCTGTCAGATCTATGGAGAGAATGGCAAGACTGAGCTCATCTGCCTCAAGAGCCGCTCCTACCACTTTGAGCGCGGGACCACAGAGATATTTAAAGTCAGACACGGTCAGTGAACCAGTGGAAGTAGTCTACGGACTACACATTCGTTGGTTTCAAATTGTGGGAAGAAAAGTATTTTCCTTTTTGTGAATTAGTTGTATTTGTAAGGGCGTTCGTCTGTAGGAGGAAGAGAAGCGGACCAAAGCGCAGCGTGGTGGTTATTCATGTTTTAATAAATCACTATACATGAACAAACTAACAAAAACAAGAAATGTGAAAACGCAAACCAGTCCTATCCTGTGACAACAAACACAGTGACAGGAACAATCACCCACAAACACACAGTGAAACCCAGGCTACCTAAGTATGATTCTCAATCAGAGACAACTAATGACACCTGCCTCTGATTGAGAACCATACTAGGCCGAAAACATAGAAATGCCCCAAACATAGAAAAACAAACATAGACTGCCCACCCAACTCACGCCCTGACCATACTAAATAAATACTAAACAACGGAAATAGAGGTCAGAACGTGACAGTACCCCCCCCCAAAGGTGCGGACTCCGGCCGCAAAACCTTGACCTATAGGGGAGGGTCTGGGTGGGCGTCTGTCCGCGGTGGCGGCTCTGGCGCGGGACGCGGACCCCACTTCACCATTGTCTTAGTCCGCCTTATTGTCCGCCTCCCTGGCTTACTCACCATGACCACCCCTCTCAATGACCCCACTGGACAGAGGGGCTGCTCGGGACAGAGGGGCAGCTCGGGACAGAGGTGAAGCAGCTGCTCGGGACAGAGGGACAACTGCTCGGGACAGAGGGACAACTGCTCGGGACAGAGGGGCGATAGCAGCTCGGGACAGAGGGGCGATAGCAGCTCGGGACAGAGGGACAGCTGCTCGGGACAGAGGGACAGCTGCTCGGGCGGCCCCTGGCTGACTGACGGCACTGGCGGCCCCTGGCTTACTGGCGGCCCCTGGCTGACTGGCGACACTGGCGGCCCCTGGCTGACTGGCGGCACAGGCGGCCCCTGGCTGACGGGCGGCACTGGCGGCCCCTGGCTGACTGGCGGCACTGGCGGCCCCTGGCTGACTGGCGGCACTGGCGGCCCCTGGCTGACTGGCGGCACTGGCGGCCCCTGGCTGACTGGCGGCACTGGCGGCCCCTGGCTGACGGGCGGCACTGGCGGCCCCTGGCTGACGGGCGGCACTGGCGGCTCCTGGCAGACGGGCGGCACTGGCGGCGCTGGGCAGACGGGCGGCACTGGCGGCGCTGGGCAGACGGGCGGCGCTGGCGGCGCTGGGCAGACGGGCGGCGCTGGCGGCGCTGGGCAGACGGGCGGCCCTGGCGGCGCTGGGCAGACGGGCGGCGTTGGCGGCGCCGGGCAGACGGGAGGCTCAGCTGGTGCTGGGCAGACGGGAAGCTCAGCTGGCGCTGGGCAGACGGGAAGCTCAGCTGGCGCTGGGCAGACGGGAAGCTCCGGCAACGCTGGAGAAGAGGAAGGCCCTGGTAGCGCCGGAGAGGCGGGAGACTCCGGCAGCGGCGCCGGACAGGCGGGAGGCTCCGGCAGCGGCGCCGGACAGGCGGGAGGCTCCGGCAGCGGCGCCGGACAGGCGGGAGGCTCCGGCAGCGGCGCCGGACAGGCGGGAGGCTCCGGCAGCGGCGCCGGACAGGCGGGAGGCTCCGGCAGCGGCGCCGGACAGGCGGGAGGCTCCGGCAGCGGCGCCGGACAGGCGGGAGGCTCCGGCAGAGGCGCCGGACAGGCGGGAGGCTCCGGCAGAGGCGCCGGACAGGCGGGAGGCTCCGGCAGAGGCGCCGGACAGGCGGGAGGCTCCGGCAGAGGCGCCGGACAGGCGGGAGGCTCCGGCAGAGGCGCCGGACAGGCGGGAGGCTCCGGCAGAGGCGCCGGACAGGCGGGAGGCTCCGGCAGAGGCGCCGGACAGGCGGGAGGCTCCGGCAGAGGCGCCGGACAGGCGGGAGGCTCCGGCAGAGGCGCCAGACAGGCGGGAGGCTCCGGCAGAGGCGCCAGACAGGCGGGAGGCTCCGGCAGCGCTGGAGAGGAGGGAGCCCCTGTAAGGATGGGCCGGAGAGACAGCCTGGTACGGGGGGCTGCCACCGGAGGGCTGGTGCGTGGAGGTGGTAACGGATAGACCGGACCGTGAAGGCGCACTGGAGACCTTGAGAGCAGGGCTGGCACCAACCGCCCTGGCTGGATCTTCACCCTAGCCCGGCAGATGTGGGGAGCTGGGATGTAGCGCACCGGGCTAAGCACGCGTACTGGGGACACCGTGCGCACAACTGCATAACACGGTGCCTGACCAGCACCACGCCCGCCACAGTTAGCACTGCTAGGAGCACTGTAGTGCTGAGATGGCACAGGACGTGCAAGGCTAGGGAGATGCACAGGAGGCCTGGTGCGTGAGGCTGGCACAGTCTTCACCAGACCCCTCGCACGCACCTCAGGATGAGTATGGAGAGCTGACCCCGGTGCCATTAAATCCCTGACACGCTCCGTCGGGCGAATGTCGTGCCTCATGCACCAAACCAGCAAGTCCCTCATATCACTCTCCTCCAATTCCCCCATTAACTCCTTCACAGTCTCTGCTTCGCTCACCTCCAACACCAGCTCTGGTTCTGAGCTCCTCCTTGGTTCCTCACGATAAACGGGGAGAGTTGGCTCAGGTCTGACTCCTGACTCTGCCACACTCCCCCTGTGCCCCCCCCCAAGAAATTTTTGGGGGTGACTCTCGGGCTTCCATCCGCTCTGCCGTGCTAGTTCCTCATAATGCCGCCTCTCTGCTTTTGCTGCCTCCAGCTCGGCCTTAGGGCGGCAATATTCTCCTGGCTCTGCCCAGGGTCCTTTCCCGTCTAGAATCTCCTCCCAAGTCCATTTCTCTAAGTAGTGCAGCCTCTCCCACTGCTGCTTCTGCTGCTGCTGCTGTTGCTCCTCCTGCTGCTGCCTTTGCTGCAGCTGCTGTTGCTCCTGCTGCACCAGTCGCTTCTCCTGCTGCTGCTGTTGCTCCTCCTGCTGCTGCCTTTGCTGCTGCTGCTGTTGCTCCTGCTGCACCAGTCGCTTCTCCTGCTGCTGCTGTTGCTGCAGCCTCTGTTTACCACGCCGCTTGGTCCTCTGTAAGGGCGTTCGTCTGTAGGAGGAAGAGAAGCGGACCAAAGCGCAGCGTGGTGGTTATTCATGTTTTAATAAATCACTATACATGAACAAACTAACAAAAACAAGAAATGTGAAAACGCAAACCAGTCCTATCCTGTGACAACAAACACAGTGACAGGAACAATCACCCACAAACACACAGTGAAACCCAGGCTACCTAAGTATGATTCTCAATCAGAGACAACTAATGACACCTGCCTCTGATTGAGAACCATACTAGGCCGAAAACATAGAAATGCCCCAAACATAGAAAAACAAACATAGACTGCCCACCCAACTCACGCCCTGACCATACTAAATAAATACTAAACAACGGAAATAGAGGTCAGAACGTGACAGTATTCATGAAGAGCACAGCTGTCATTGGTTTTGAGAAGACTTAGCATAAAATCAGTCATTCTGCCATGTTGTGGAGCGATGAGGACAAATCTCTGAATAACCACCATTGGCCTGTCTTACAGTCTCTCACCCCTCAGATCGAGGTACTGAATGTGTGCAAATTATTCAAGATCTGCATTGGGTACGACGGTTCTGGTATGGGCGACGGGTGGTTCCTTGAGACGGTGGACGTCAAAGTGTCTCGCTATGGTGCAGAGGGAGGTGGCGAAGGAGAAGCCGAAGGATGACAAGAAGTAGAAGAAGGAGGAAGAAGAGCATGTGACAGAGCTCCAGGAGGTGGTGGAGAGCGTGACTTTTCCCTGTCAGCACTGGCTGAACCGTGACGAGGAGGATGGGGAGATCGTGGTGGAGCTCCTCCCAGAGGACCTCTGAGACCTGGAGGGCTTATGTATACATTAACATCTACGGAGAGATCGGCAACAAGGGCCGAGCGGAGACTCAGGAAGACCCAACAACCTGAACACATTTGAGAAAGGGCAGGTGAGACATCTGTCAAAATGATGATGATGATGTCAATATCTGAGTCGCTGTTGAACTACAACCTCTTTCCCATTGACCTAGCTGTTTGATCTTTGTGCACGGTCCCCTGTTGTTAAGAACCAAATAAATGTAAAACATTTAAACAATTATTGATAATTAAACAGGTACCTTTTTTATTAACCTTTTATTTATGCCTTTGAACCCTGACCTTTCCCGTGGTTCTTTGTGGGGTTCAGGAGGACGTATTCTCCATCCCGGGCCATCGATCTGGGCGTTCTGAAGAAGCTGAGGATTCGCCATGACAACAGCCAGCATCATGCCGCCTGGTTCCTGAACTAGGTGGAGATAGTGGACAACAAAGACAACACCACATACGGGAGGGGAGGAGGCAGGCACAGGATTACACAATAAGTGAGGATTATTAACCACTTTACTACACCATTTGAGATAATATTGCCATTTTCTATTTTATTATTACCACTTATCTACATTCTACACCATATGACACACCATACATGTATATCTATATGGCTAGGAAGGTGATTTATAGATAAATAGCTGGTCCAAAAAAATATATGCATCTCTTCCAAGACTGCCTGTATGTTTTGAGAAAAGGTGTGGTTTTTCAGGATATAAAAAGGTCTGCCCATTGGTCTAAGAAAACAACTGCACAGCTCCCCTTGGTGGTCAGAAATTGTATTTATGGGGTTATTATCAAGTCACAGACAGACAGTCAGACAGGCCTAGAATCCTGGCAGGCTAGGCTAGTGGCAGACACAAAAACGATGTTCTAGGTACTACTTCCCCTGTAAACGGTGGTTGGCACATTGACTGACAGATCACCAGGGAGCTGGTCTCTGTGGACAAGGCCTTTTATGAAGAATGGTGATGATGAGGAGGAGGAGGAGAAAGACTCCAGTTCAACACTCGTCCTGGAGCAGAAGGGTGATAAATACACACACAAGGGGCTAGAATTACAAATTGTTTGCTCCCATTAAAAATTTGGTGTATGTTCTATTCCTTCTGGAAAATAACAGATGCAAACATCTAGGCCTAGTTACCCACATTTCATTGTTCAGTATATCATTTGATTGAATAATATCAATGCATTATACCATGAATACATTCTTATCTGATTTGGTTGATCTCTCTCTGTCAGCCATGTCTACCACCTTCACAATGAGGGTAAAGACTGGAGACAAGAAGTATGTGGACACCGATGCCAACGCATTTGCCACCCTGTACGGCACAAAAAAATATATTTTGATAATACACACGTTTGTGTCTGATCGTGTGCATTTGAATATACTACTAACTATGCCATTTACTGCTGTGTGTTTCCACAGGCAGTTATGTGATACGAATACATAAAACAGAGAGGTTTCATCCGACACATTGGTGCGGCTGCCTTCTGGATTAACCGAGCAGTGTGTCAAGAAGCAATGGACAGAGCAGTGTGTCAAGAAGCAGTGTTTCGGTGCACGCATGGCTCTCGACCTTCGCCTATCCCGAGTCGGTACCGGAGTTGGAGCGATGGGACAAGACCGTAACTACCAATTTAGATATCACAAAAATGGGGAGATCACGAAAAAGACTGAGAGACCGACAGACAGACACACACACAGTCCTTGTGATATGATGTGTTATGCCTGTGCAGCGGCCGCAGCAGGCTGGTTCCTTGACTGGGTAGAGGTTGAACGCCCCGTCCCTGGGCCAGATGCTACGGTTCCCCTGTGGTCGCTGGCTGTACAAGGGAGAGGAAGAACGACAACGGGACTATCGTCAGGGACTTGTTCCCTGCAGACCTCCAGACTGATTTCGACAAACCATGTAAGAACCAACCTGCAACATGCTATACTTAGATAACCCATATTATAGCCTACTAGCCAGCATACCACTACCCTATACAGTTTTACTATCTTATATCATACCATATCAGGTCATATCTGACATACCAGAAATGCCAGTCTAAAGCACACTGTACTTATTGTAGATAATCCATATCTTACAGGACCTTATCCTACCAACTACCATGCCATATCATACCCTTGTTTCCCCTCTGTCGCAGTTGTGCCATACGAGAACAAAACCAGTGACCTGTTTGCAGCGGGTACAGATGCAGACGTGTTCGAGGTCGAGGCGGGGTGTGCACCCAGCAGAGGATTCTCTGTGTCAACAAGACATGTTCATCGTTGAGGTACAACCACACAGTAGTCGCCTATTAAAACACTGTATAGAGCAGACAGTTGAGTAAGGACTATATGGTTATTTAATGAGGATGATGGTGATGATGAAGAGGATGACAATATGGGTGATGATGCTCTTGATCCTCATGATGAGGATGATGTTTCTGTAACACCATGCAGTTGGAGGACATGGGCGATGTCATAGAGAAGATCTATAGTGGTCATGACAGCTGAGGGAGAAACTGAGGCTGGTGTCATTGTGAGCATTTTTAGGATCGCGGTTAGAGCAGACGACTGCTGAGAAAGAGAAAGATACACAGGAGAAAGGCTACTTACTCAGCTACAGATCTAGGATACGCTCACCATTCACAAATCCTAACCTTAACAATATGGGGGGAAAAGCACAAAACTGATCCTAGTCCAGTGTCAAAGATCAGAGCAATACTACACCCGTCTTCAGTAAAAAGAGACGGATGACATCATATTATAAATCAAAACAATACAATTTCTAGTCACAAGGTGGTGCTCTTCTCCTCACGGAGAGACCTGGTGTGTTTTCAGTCACTCACGCATTGCTGCTCTATCTCTCTAGGGGTCGGAGACTATCGTCTTCCCTTGTGAGTGTTGGCTGGCCAAGTCAGAGGAGGACGGAGAGACAGTGAGAGAATTAGTACCTTCTGACATCATAACGGAGAAACTACTACGAGACGGAACCCTGAAAGTCAGCGAGATTGAGGTGGAAGATGCACTGGAGAGTACATACACACAAACACAAGCGAACACATACGCACACGCACACACACACACACACACACACACACACACACACACACACACACACACACACACACACACACACACACACACACACACACACACACACTGAGGAGGAAGACTCAGTGGAAAGTACACATGCACACACATACACACCGGAGGCCGGCCATTACAGCAGAATGTGCCTTTTCGTTTGTCAGATTCTTTGTCTGCCTGACAGGTAAATGATGTGGCAGTTCTCTGCTCTAAATTGATGTCTTTCTCCGCTGCAGTCACACAGTGTTGGGAATTTGTTCCCATTTGGACACTTTAGCTCATTATTATGCTTTCTGTCTGTGGGTTATCTCAGTCTGTGTTTTCTGTTATCTGTGTCCACCTACAATGTGTCTGTGATGACGGCTGACGTTTACAAAGCGGGCACAGATGCCAACGTTTTCCTCACCATCTACAGAGACCTGGGCGGCACGGGTGAACACAAACTCTGCAAGGTTGAGACAAACAGCAACAAGTTTGAGAGGGGAGCGGTAAGAGACAGAACAACACACCATATCCATAACTAGGACTTTCTGTCATTTCTGGATATTATTTGTACTTGAGTAGGTTTATTGGCTTTTGCATCACAACATAAAAGGTAGTGATGTTGTTATACAATAATTGTACAGTGATATTAAGGCAATATAGAAGGAAAATACTAATTCATGTGTATTTTTGGATCATTCTAACAACTAGGCTACCTGGGGCGACAGGTAGCCTAGTGGTTAGAGCATTGGGCCAGTAACCAAAAGGTTGCTAGATCAAATCCCTGAGCTGACAAGGTATTCTGCCCCTGAACAAGGCAACCCACTGTTCCTAGGCTGTCAATGTAAAGAAGAATTTGTTTTTAACTGACTTGCCTAGTTAAATAAAGGTTAAATAAAAAATTATACTGCTTGTGCTAAATGTGCCTCCTATTTCAGGTGGATAAATTTTCCGAAGAGGCGGTGGACCTGTACCAGGTGTTTAGAATTAAGATTCGCCATGACAACAGCATGGTGAGTGCTGATTGGTACCTGGACCACGTAGAGGTGGTTGATGAGGATCTGTAGGAGGTCTTAGTGTTCGATGTAGGAGCGCTAGTTGTGAAGGAAAAGAGAGGACAAAAGCATCGAGAGAATGTTCTATGTCAAGGTACTGTGTTTGCGTGCCACAGTGTGTATACACCAATATATGTGTGAACTGTACTTCTACTAGGCAGGTCAGTTAAGAACACATTTTTTATTTACAATGACGGCCTAACAAAAGGCAAAAGGCCTCCTGCGGGGACAGGGGCCTGGGACAAAATTTTTTAAATAAATACAATATAAATATAGGACAAAACACACATCACAACAAGATAGTGTGTCAATGTGTGTGTGTGCATGCATATGTGTGTGTGAGTGCGTACACGTGTGTGAGCACACAGAACCCTGACAAAGTATGTGTTACCTGACCTGTATATTCTCACAGGGTTATGAGGGGGAGAGGGAGACTTTCCAAGGCAGGAAGAAGAGCTCAGCTCTGATCATGAAGAGTGTAGGCAGCAACATGAACAAGAGGAGTAATACGAATGAGGACATCCAAAAGAAGAGCACCAATAAATAAACACAATACGGCCAATATAAACCCACACACACAAGCACATAGAGAGTTGTGATAAAATGCTGTATTTCACCAGTTGCATACATTGCAATAAGCTGATTGATCACTCCAGAAATAAGTATTTATTCACATTACACTTTGTAGAGGTAGGGTTTGGAGAAACAACTATACACACATATACATACAGTCAAAACACATTACCTTGTGTCTTTGCGGTCATGCCATACCACTTCACCATCTCAACAGGGGCAGAGAAGGAAGCCAGTACCAGCAGCAGGGTCTGTGGTCACCATGGGACACCCATGGGACACCCAGACGGAGAGGCTGTGGCTGGACCTGCCTGCGGAGAAGAGGTGCTTCAATTCTGGGTCTCTGGAGTCCTTCGAGTCGCATGGCGTTGATGTGGGAGAGATCAGGAAGGTGGAGGTATGGGTCACATGACATTAAGCATACAGAATATTCATATCCCAAAGAAAAGTGGTGGTGTACAAAATATACTGTAGATAAAGAAAGAAAATGCCTGCACATAGTTTAATGCTGCTACAATGAGTGCTTTATTCCTGTACCATGTTACACAAACAGCGTTTAGACACAGAAGTCTTCATCAAGTGCAAGGGTCACAACACATACGCTGATGGATGTAGTTGCTCCATGCCCGGGATATAGCTCAGATGGGGCCTCTCCTGAGAGCTGCTACCTAGCTGTTGCCATGCCAACATAAGGGGTTAAATACGTTTTCCAGTGTAAGTGCTGGTTATGGAAACAGGATGAGCCTGAGCTCAATTTCGAGTCTTATAGGAAAGGGTCTGAATACTTATGTAAATAAGGTTTTTATTATTTTATACATTTGCAAAAATGTTAATCCATTTTAGAATAAGGCTGTAACGTAACAAAATGTGGAAAAAGGGAAATGGTCTGAATAATTTCCGATATTTAAAAATATATATACAGTGCCTTGCGAAAGTATTCGCCCCCCTTGAACTTTGCGACCTTTTGCCACATTTCAGGCTTCAAACATAAAGATATAAAACTGTATTTTTTTTGTGAAGAATCAACAACAAGTGGGACACAATCATGAAGTGGAACGACATTTATTGGATATTTCAAACTTTTTTAACAAATCAAAAACTGAAGAATTGGGCGTGCAAAATTATTCAGCCCCCTTAAGTTAATACTTTGTAGCGCTACCTTTTGCTGCGATTACAGCTGTAAGTCGCTTGGGGTATGTCTCTATCAGTTTTGCACATCGAGAGACTGAAATGTTTTCCCATTCCTCCTTGCAAAACAGCTCGAGCTCAGTGAGGTTGGATGGAGAGCATTTGTGAACAGCAGTTTTCAGGTCTTTTCACAGATTCTCGATTGGATTCAGGTCTGGACTTTGACTTGGCCATTCTAACACCTGGATATGTTTATTTTTGAACCATTCCATTGTAGATTTTGCTTTATGTTTTGGATCATTGTCTTGTTGGAAGACAAATCTCCGTCCCAGTCTCAGGTCTTTTGCAGACTCCATCAGGTTTTCTTCCAGAATGGTCCTGTATTTGGCTCCATCCATCTTCCCATCAATTTTAACCATCTTCCCTGTCTTTGCTGAAGAAAAGCAGGCCCAAACCATGATGCTGCCACCACCATGTTTGACAGTGGGGATGTTGTGTTCAGGGTGATGAGCTGTGTTGCTTTTACGCCAAACATAACGTTTTGCATTGTTGCCAAAAAGTTCAATTTTGGTTTCATCTGACCAGAGCACCTTCTTCCACATGTTTGGTGTGTCTCCCAGGTGGCTTGTGGCAAACTTTAAACGACACTTTTTATGGATATCTTTAAGAAATGGCTTTCTTCTTGCCACTCTCCCATAAAGGCCAGATTTGTGCAATATACGACTGATTGTTGTCCTATGGACAGAGTCTCCCACCTCAGCTGTAGATCTCTGCAGTTCATCCAGAGTGATCATGGGCCTCTTGGCTGCATCTCTGATCAGTCTTCTCCTTGTATGAGCTGAAAGTTTAGAGGGACGGCCAGGTCTTGGTAGATTTGCAGTGGTCTGATACTCCTCCCATTTCAATATTATCGCTTGCACAGTGCTCCTTGGGATGTTTAAAGCTTGGGAAATCTTTTTGTATCCAAATCCGGCTTTAAACTTCTTCACAACAGTATCTCGGACCTGCCTGGTGTGTTCCTTGTTCTTCATGATGCTCTCTGCGCTTTTAACGGACATCTGAGACTATCACAGTGCAGGTGCATTTATACGGAGACTTGATTACACACAGGTGGATTGTATTTATCATCATTAGTCATTTAGGTCAACATTGGATCATTCAGAGATCCTCACTGAACTTCTGGAGAGAGTTTGCTGCACTGAAAGTAAAGGGGCTGAATAATTTTGCACGCCCAATTTTTCAGTTTTTGATTTGTTAAAAAAGTTTGAAATATCCAATAAATGTCGTTCCACTTCATGATTGTGTCCCACTTGTTGTTGATTCTTCACAAAAAAATACAGTTTTATATCTTTATGTTTGAAGCCTGAAATGTGGCAAAAGGTCGCAAAGTTCGGGGGGGGGCGAATACTTTCGCAAGGCACTGTATATATATATATTTCACCTTTATTTAACCAGGTAGGCCAGTTGAGAACAAGTTCTCATTTACAACTGTGACCTGACCAAGATAAAGCAAAGCAGTGCGACACAAACAACAGAGAGTTACACTAGGAATAAACAAACGTACAGTCAATAACACAATAGAACAGTCCACATACAATGTGTGCAAATTAAGTAAGATTAGGGAGATAAGGCAATAAACAGGCCATAGTGGCAACATAATTACAATTTAGCAATTAAACACTGGAGTGATAGATATGCAGAAGATGAATGTACGCAAGTAGAGATACTGGGGTGCAAAGGAACAAGAAAACAAAAACAATATGGGGATGAGGTAGTTGGGTGGGCTATGTACAGGAGCAATGATCTGTAAGCTGCTCTGACAGCTGATGCTTAAAGTTAGTGAGGGAGATATGAGTCTCCAGCTTAAGTGATTTTTGCAATTTGTTCCTGTCATTGGCAGCAGAGAACTGGATGGAAAGGCGGCCAAAGGAGGATTTGGCTTTGGGAGTGATGCGTGAAATATACCTGCTGGAGCGCATGCTACGGGTGGGTGCTGCTATGGTGACCAGTGAGCTGAGATAAGGCGGGGCTTTACCTAGAAAATACATATAGATGACCTGGAGCCAGTGGGTTTGGCAATGAATATGAAGCGAGGGCCAGAATATGACCCACACATTTTAAAACCATGTCTATCTTTATTTCCCAAACACAATTTATATTTGTCTTTTAATCATTTTTAGCATCTTTTAACACAGGCTTACACTTAAACACTTTGTACTTTTTTTTTTACACTCATAGCATAGGCCAGGCCCTGTTGTTCCCTCATATCCCAGCAATAATGCCTTGTATTACACCTGGGAAGAAAGCACTTCAATTTGCTCAACTTGCCATTGGCTCAACCATTGACTGAACTTACCCTATGGCCATTGGCACAACTTACCCCAAAACAAAAATGTTTACTATATTAGCTCACTCAGCTACAAGGATGCACTTTCATGCTAGGTTTAGGACCTCATATTGAAGCTTATGAAGACCCCAACTGATGTATAAAACAATCTACTTTGGTTTAGATACAAGCATCATGATACTTCTAACACAATTAATTTGGCTTGGTGAAAATCTGTTTTCTTCCTTCAGACTCGATGAAATTATGACCTCTTGCTAAATATTTGGTCACATGATTTATTTTTTGAATGGTTTCCTAGATTCAAGGGTGGCTCAACTTAACCCTTTGGCTCAACTTAACCCTTTGGCTCAACTTACCCGTTTGGTTGGTTTATCTGTTTGGTTTACCTGGCAGCATATGTTATCTCATCAATTAAACAAATATGAATTGTTTAATTTGATTGAGTGATTGATTTATTGACTGATTATTAATCATTGTCTGTCTGTAATTGTCAGATCATCTATGAGGTGACGGTGGTGATGGGAGATGTTCTGAATGCAAGAGCAGACACCCATATCTACCTGTCTGTGTTCTGGGCTAACATCACTACAGAGGGGATCTTGCTGCAGAATAATGAGGACAGGTACATTACCACACACACACCTGACCCTGACCAAACACACACCTGACCAATTTCTCACACCTGACCAAACATTCACAGGCAACCAAACACACTGATTAAACGCTATCAAACACACCTGACCCAAAAGTTCACCCATATGACCAAATGTTCACACTTCAACAAATGCATACATTTAACACACCCAAATAAACACACCCCAATTAGCCAACATAAAGTGGTTTTGAAATGACCAAACTGCAATTCTATTCCACATTCATCCACATAAAAAACTATATTTGAATAGTTGTACTTACTGTAGTTCACAGTGCATGTGATGTGGACTAGTGGTGTGTTTACAAAGACTCTCCCATAAAGCATTGCGCTCACACTCTGGCTGTCTTTAGGATTGAGCGGGGTCAGGAGGACATGTTCACCCTGGAGGTCGAGGACATTGCTCCCCTGAGGAAGATGAAGGCTCGTATCGACGGCTCTGGTAAGGTCCTGGATAAGGTCAGCACTGACAACATGTCACAGTTTACCAGCTCAATACAACACAGTCTTTGTATTTGACCTTTCTGAGCAGTAATTGCTCCATGTTTACAGTAAGAATATAATACAGTACCATACAGTCAGTGGAGGCTCCACATAGGAGGAAGGGGAGGACCATCCTACTCAGTGAATTTCGGGGGGGGGGAATAGTTTTAACATAGATAAGTTATCCTTTTTAGATAAAACTATACTACACTGAACAAAAGTATAAATGCAACATGGAACAATTTTCTAATATTTTTCTGAGTTACAGTTCATATAAAAAAAATCTGTCAATCGAAATACATTCATTAGGCCCTAATCTATGGATTTCACATGACTGAGAATACAGATATGCATCTGTTGATCACAGATACCTTTAAAAAGGTAGGGGCGTGTATCGGAAAACCAGTCAGTATCTAGTGTGACCACCATTTGCCTCATGCAGCGCGACACGACACATCTCTTTCACATAGAGTTGATCAGGCTGTTGATTGTGGCCTGTGGAATGTTGTCCCACTCCTCTTCAATGGCTGTGCGAAGTTGCTGGATATTGGCGGGAACTGGATCATGCTGTCATACACGTCGATCCAGAGCATCCCAAGCATGCTCAATTGGTGACATGTCTAGTGAGTATGCAGACCATGGAAGAACTGGGACATTTTCAGCTTCCAGGAATTGTGTACAGATCCTTGCGACACGGAAGTTTTTGCGCCTGGTCAAAGACAGCTGTTGTGTTGTGCACTAAGTCCACAAGCAAAGGGACAAGGTGAGAGGAGGAGATGCGAGAAGGAATTATGCAACTAGCAAAGTAGCGGACTAAACTCCACTCCATGGTGAAGGAAGTTTATGATTTCACCGAGAGAGAGAACGAGAGACCAGGCTTTGTGGAATCTACCACCGACTACATAGATACACCCAAGTCAATACTTTAAAAAAAAAAAATCATGAAACCCTGTACCTATGTTTGTCCTCTGTAGTTGTGTTCCTTTCTCTGTTTGCTGAAATCCACACCTTTTCAATAAGGGTTAATCAAATACAACCGCCTACTTTTTGCTAATTTCTAATGGCAATTTAGTGTGAATGTGCATGTGTCAATTTAATAAATGCCCACGGCGAGGTGTCGCGAGGTCCCTCGAGTATGGTACAGCCGTGTACCATGCTGACCACACCGCTCGCGTTATGTGCCCGAGCATTGCAAAATACATTTACACATACATTATTGAATCATTGCATCCACACTGCTCGCACGTCTGCATAGCCAGGCGCTAAAATAGAACTTGGTTCTATTTGTGACGCTTGATGCGCTGAAAGTCCTGCCTCTCCCATCTCCTCATTGGTTTTTAGGAGCATATATCCACATGGGTAAACTGAGGTCCACACTCCAGTGCAGTTGGTGGTGGTAATGCACCTTAAAGTTGGTTGCCAACCTCCATATAAAGTCCAAAGAAGAAGACGACTGAAGGAAGAGAGATTACTAGACACAAACTCGGTTTACCCTTTTATCTGTGGATTCATTTTCAGAGTAGAGGACCTTGTGCAATTCAGGTAAAATATCAACCCAATGTTTATATCCTGGGACAAATTAGCTAGTAAAGCAAGCTAAATTGGCATGAATGTTGAATGATTTTCGACCTGTCCCCAAATGAATATAGTTGGTTCAGAGTTAGTTTTGATATTTCAACCTGCCTGATCACGTCTGGTGTGGATTGACAAAATAAACATGCGCATGCCCGGTGTAGTCAGCATGGTAGGGCACTCCCGTTAGTTCCATGTAATTATCCTAACTTCGGCGGCATCCACTGTACATGGCTGTCACAACAAATTATTTGCATGATACTTATTCTGCCACTTAAGAGTGGTTACCCGACCTGCTAACACTGACGGTAAAGATAGTAAAGCTGTCGCATTAAACTTATGTCAGTTTGTTTACCCCTAGCTTTTTTGTCAGTTAGCTGACGTCGTCGAGAGAAGGTAATCCTGATATAATTCGCTAGTCTTAGTAATGCCGCATAACTACTTCCAGTCTTTGCCTGCCCTTGAATGGTCTAGTTATTTAGAAAAAAGTATTCTTGTTGGCTTGGCTATATGTCCTTTCAATTTGCCTCCTACTGGCCCTCCAACACCACTTTCAGCAGCATCTGGTCTCCCATCCAGGGACCAACCCTGCTTAGCGTCAGTGTCAAGCCAGCATAGCAGTGGGATGCAAGGGCAGTATGCTATAAACATGGAATTTGGCAGATAACTTTATAAACCTGGTACATTTTCTGTCCTGAGATACTAATAAATAATGAGATAGAAATCAAAGAAATACTTATTTTTTTACAATCATTTTATAGCCCAGGTATAATTTACAAACGTCATCGGAGATTCAATTGACATGCTAAATTGCCATTTGAGAAACAGAAACTAGCAAAAAGTTGGTTGTATTTGATTAACTTTTCTTGAAATGGTATAGATTTCAGTAAACAAAGAAAGACACGCAAGTACAGAGGACAAACATAAGTACAAGGTAGTCATTTCGTTATATTTTTTTTATTGACCTTGGGCAAATCGATGTAGTCAGAGCTAGATTACACAAACCCTGGCCTCTGCTCCACTCTGTTGGTGAAGTTCATCATAAACTTCCTTCACATTGGAGTTGACTGTAGTCCACTACATGCATAGTGAGGATGTTGTATGTGACTGCTATGAAATTGAACTGTGTGTGGGTGATCAAGGGTGTATTCAGTCCGCCGATTCTGTTGCAAAACATTTCACTAACGGAACTAACTGGGGAAGGACCTGGATTCGTCCAATAGAAACTTTGGTTTTCCTTGCAAAACAGACGATTTTGGGACTGTTTGGACTATTGATTACTTACACCGCACATCAGCTACTAGCAGGTGTATTCAACTCTTATCCCACGAGGTCCAGAGCCTTCTGGTTTTCTGTTCTGCATGACAATTAATTGCACACACCTGGTGTCCTGGGTCTAAATCAGGGGGGAGCAATACAAAAATGGAACTGGCTTCGAGGTCCAGAGTTGAGTTTAAAGGTACTAGAGCTGTGCCTACATGGCCATACTCATAATCGTATTCGTAAATTGACAGTTAATAATCGGATCAGATGATACATGTGGTCGGAAAAAACGGAAGTGTTTTAATATGCCTAAATATATGTTGGCAAAATTCCTCCCTACACATTCTGACCTCAAAACAATTGCAGATTAGGAGCAGTGTGCGGAGGGGGGTGTGTGTGTCTCTCCTCAACTTGCAGCGGGCAGCCAAGTTTGCTGTCACTCAGTCAGAATGCACATCACATACAGGCAAGAGTGTGCAAGGCGGTATTGAATGTGTCACTCACTGTCTGTCACCTTGATTACTCTAATTTATCTCAACCTGTGCACCTACGTTATGAACTTTCATTTGTAGGCTAGGTTGTAGCAACCTCACGATGGATATAGGGCAAATTGAAGTATCATGTAGCCTACGTCTAGTGATGTTTCACATGACGAAAAGTATGTGGACACCTGCTCATTTAAAAAATAATTAGCATTGATATGGAGTTGGTCCCCTCTTTGCTGTTACAACAGCCTCCACTCTTCTGGGAAGGCTTTCCACTAGATGTTGGAACTAGAGGTTCCGATTATGATTTTTCAACGCCGATACCGATTTATTGGAGGAAAAAAAAAAAGCCGTAGGTGCACAGGATGTAAAAAATATATATATATATATATATATATATATATTTGTAACAATGACAACTACAACAATACTGAATTAACACTTTTATTTTAACTTAATATAATACATAAATAAAATTCAATTTGGTTTAAATAATGCAAAAATATAGTGTTGGAGAAGAAAGTAAAAGTGCAATATGTGCCATGTAAAAAAGCTAACGTTTAAGTTCCTTGCTCAGAACAGTGTCGTGGAAATTTCCTCTTCTTACCAAATCATGAGAGCAAACCACACACAAGTCAGAGTTAGTTATCACAAAGTCCATTTTTAATATATGAGCTCTATCACAACCCTGTGACTCTCAGATCAATTCAGTGTATATCAATGAATTCTCTGAGAGTCCCTTCCACATTTCAACTGAGATCCTTTATAGCACATATGTCAGAGTCAAGGCCCGCGGGCCACATCCGGCCCGCAAGAAGGTTTTTTACGGCCCCTGGGATGATCTTGATTTATTATTAGAACCGGCCCGCAGCAAGCCGGCAGCCCGCAGATCTTTTACACGCACCAATACTACATTTCCCACAATGCAAAGGTGACGCACCGAGCAGTAGGCTGCTTCATTTCAATATTTATTGGCACAGCAGTCGTCAGCATCACAGTAAAATTAACTTTCAGATACCCATCAAAAATGGCAAAACGGAAGGTGGATACTGAGAACCGGGGGTTTCAAACAAGGTGGGAGTCGGAGTATATGTTCACGAAGGTAGCTGGAAAACCTGTGTGTCTTCTGTGTGGAGAAAGTGTGGCGGTACTGAAAGAGTATAATCTGAGACGACATTATGAAACGAAACACGCGGACAAAAACAAGAATATGGACATGGAACAAAGGCTACAAAAGGCAGAGGAATTAAAACGAGGCCTCAAATCTCGACAGGCTCTGTTCAAAAAAGCCAAATCACAAGGCCAGGCTGCTGTCAAGGCCAGTTTTATTTTGGCAGAAGAGATCGCTAAATCAGCCCGGCCATTTACGGAGGGGGATTTCATCAAAAACTGCATGATTAAAGTTTGTGACGAAGTTTGCCCAGAAAAAAGGCAACTCTTTTTAAATGTGAGTCTGAGCAGAAACACCATTGCCGAGAGAGTAGACCAGTTGTCCATCAATCTAAAAGAGCAGCTTGTGAAAAAGGGAAAAGATTTTATTGCATATTCCTTGGCTGTGGATGAGAGCACCGACATTTCTGACATTGCCCAGTTGTCAATTTTCATCCGCGGAGTGGACTCCAGCCTAAGCGTGACAGAGGAGTTTTTGGCTTTACGTCCTATGCATGGCACAACTACGGGGCATGATTTGTATGAAGAGGTGTCAAGATGTGTAAATGAGATGGAGCTGCCTTGGGAAAAACTCGTGGGTTTGACAACCGACGGAGCACCTGCGATGTGTGGACACAGGAGCGGACTGGTGGCGAAGATACGGGAAAAGATGCAAGAGGAAAACGCGACAGGTGAGCTGACAGCTTATCATTGTATCATACACCAGGAAGCGTTGTGCGGTAAAGCCTTGAAAATGGAGCATGTAATGAGCATCATCACGCGCATATAATATTTCAGTTGAGTGGATGATAGAAAATTGCTATTATTGTTTTTTCTTTGAAGTAAATTTAGCCCACTTTTGCTAAAATAGAAAATATAGTCTACTGATGGTGCCTTGAATACCGGTTTCTTTCATTTAATGTTCATGTTATGGGGATATTTATATAAAGGAAATTTGTCTTTTGTGTCTGTTGAAAATTAAAGATTACTGACAGAGCCATAAGAAAATATTGCTTTATTTATCTGATCATATTGTAATATATTTGTTAGGTTTTCAGTAGGTTCAATTAGGTTCACTAGACTATATGCGTCATTTAAAAATTTTTCAATGAACATTCGAACAGTCCGGCCCTCGTCTTGTAGCTGATTTTTTTATTTGGCCCTCCGTCCATTTGACTTTGACACCCCTGCTTTATAGCAAAGACACACACAGGATAAGACAGCATCGGCATAATTCAACGTTCAGCTTTGTCTCCTAAAATATGTTATTTTATTTTTCTTCAAATCCATCCTATCTTGACAAGATCACAGAGACACCCTGACTGGCACACAGACATTGTGGAGCCAAGAGATACACGCTTGACCTCTCCCCCCTCTCCGGCCCAAGCAACTTAGTCTTGACATAGAACAGATACTGCAACCCCGCCACAGTATTATACAAAAATAACATTCTGATGAGAAGTAACTTACAAACATATGATGAATATAAAACATCTTACCTATGTTACCAATCCATTCTGATTATTCCCCAACAACATGAGAACATATGAAAGCTGGTGGTTTCTTTTATATTTCCAGTTAAGAAGTTTTAGGTTCTAGTTATTATAGGAATTATAGGGCTATTTCTCTCTATACCATTTGTATTTCATTTACCTTTGACTATTGGATGTTCTTATAGGCACTATAGTATTGCCAGCCTAATCTCGGGAGTTTGATAGGCGTGAAGTCATGAACAGCGCTGTGCTTCAAGCATTTCGAAGAGCTGCTGGCAAACGCATGAAAGTGCTGTTTGAATGAATGCTTACGAGCCTGCTGCTGCCTACCACCGCTCAGACTGCTCTATCAAATATCAAATCATAGACTTAATTATATTATAATAAACACACAGAAATATGAGCTTTAGGTCATTAATATGTTCAAATCCGGAAACAATTATTTTGAAAACAAAACTTTTATTCTTACAGTGAAATACGGAAGTCTAAATATTGCTGTTACATTGTACAACCTTCAATGTTATGTCATAATTATGTAAAATTCTGGCAATTATAATTACGGTCTTTGTTAGGAAGAAATGGTCTTCACACAGTTCGCAACGAGCCAGGCGGCCCAAACTGCTGCATATACCCTGACTCTGCTTGCACAGAACACAAGAGCAGTGACACAATTCCGCTAGTTAATATTGCCTGCTAACAAGAATTTCTTTTAACTAAATATGGAGGTTTAAAAACATATACTTGCGTATTGATTTTAAGAACGGCATTGATGTTTATGGTTAGGTACATTGGTTCAACGACAGTGCTTTTTCGTGAAAGCGCTTGTTAAATCATCACCCGTTTGGTGAAGTAGGCTGTGATTCGATGATAAATTAACAGGCACCGCATTGATTATTTGCAACGCAGGATAAGCTAGTTAAACTAGAAATATCATCAACCATGTGTAGTTAACTAGTGATTATTTTAAGATTTGATTGATTGTTTTTTATAAGATAAGTTTAATGCTAGCTAGCAACTTACCTTGGCTCCTTGCTGCACTCGCGTAACAGGTGGTCAGCCTGCCACGCAGTCTCCTCGTGGAGTTCAATGTAATCAGCCATAATCGGCATCCAAAAATGCTGATTACCAATTGTTATGAAAACTTGAAATCGGCCCTAATTAATCGTCCATGCCGACTATTTCTGTATGGACCTCGCTTTCTGCACAGGGGTATTGTCATGCTGAAACAGGAAATAGCCTTCCCCAAACTGTTGCCACAAAGTTGGAAGCACAAAATCATCTATAATGTAATTGTATGCTGTAGCGTTAAGATTTCCCTTCACTGGAACTAACGGGCCTAGCCCAAACCATGAAAAACATCCCCAGACCATTATTCCTCCTCCACCAAACTTTACAGTTGGCACTATGCATTCAGGCAGGTAGCATTCTCCTGGCAACCGCTAAACCCAGATTTGTCCGTCGGACTGCCAGATGGTGAAGCATGATTCATCACTCCGGAGAACGCGTTTCCAGCTATAGCAGGGCAGAAATTTGACAAACTGACTTGTTTGAAAGGTGGCATCCTATGACGATGCCACGTTGAAAGTCACTGAGCTCTTCAGTATGGGCCATTCTATTGCCAATGTTTTTCAATTTTATACACCTATCAGCAACGCGTGTGGCTGAAATAGCCGAATCCACTAATTTGGCCATGTAGTGCACATTGACCTGCGTGAATGGAATATGAATGATAGTAACCAGGTGTTATTAATACGATAATAACAGGTGTTATTAACTATGTGCCCAACGCGCGTGAGAGAGAAAGGGAGAGACATGGGTTGATATCTGTAAGGGCTCGATTCAATCCGTATCGCTGAAGTTCAGCACTATGGCGCGATTGACATTTTATAAGTAATTTCTGATTGAGCCGACATATGCAGCGTTTGGGCGAATCGTGAATGCAGCCTCCACTAACGCAGGAACATTGCCTTTACATTTGTATTTTTGTATTGCGCTGTAGCACAGGTCTTCAGTGCTACGGATTTAATCATCAGCCCTAAGTCTTAGGTCACAGGGTTGCTCAATCCCCAACATCCCTCTGACTTTTTCTCTCACACTTGCTCTTTCTCTCTCTCTCTCTCTCTCTCTCTCTCTCTCTCTCTCTCTCACACACACACAAACACACACACACACACACACTGATCTCTACCTGCAGGCGATAGGTCACTGCATAATTCAGCCATACACACCGGACAGACACACTCACACAGCTCTGCACGGTAGGGGTAAGAGTTCATCTGGGGTGAGCTTCATTGAATGGCACATGAGTGTATTGACCCATTTCAGTCAGTGTGGGGTTGGAGCAGGCAGGCTTCAGATACTGGGCTGAATCTGTTCTCCCCAGACACAGACAGACACAGGCTCAGTAATGAGCAATAGCAGAAGCACAATGCTTTATCCCAATGTTTTACTGTTTTATGTGGTGTCAAGGGGGTTGTGAATGACACAAGACAGCAAAAAGACATTGGACAAAGTTGAATTGTATTGTATAACCCTGTCATGAAATATATGACACACTCACCTTCCTTGATATTTTATGATGTGACATCACAGGGGCATTGTTAATTGTCTCAATGTATTACCATACCAATTAGTTGTGATATGTATTTGTTGTTGACAGAAGTAGTACATGCACTAAGAATTGCAATACAACAATTCTGAACCACCCCCTTCACACACCTCCAGGAAACATTACAGATTTTCTCCTACATTTTGAAGTTTCTCATTGAGACATAATTGTGTTCCAGTTCTATTTGACGGTCAATATTGAACTGGCAGATGGCTTCCCCCTGTCAGAACAATATGAACGCTGGCCCCAAATTCACTTTGATGCCAAGACTTTACCTTACCACAGGCATTTCCTATGCAGTAACAACCCCTCCATGTCTTTCCATATCATCCAGCATGCCTGTAGACTAGTGAAACACTAGCAGGCAAGGCTCATACCCAGTCGTGTCGGTCTGTGGCTGGGCCATGTCCTTGGACTGACCCAGTAGCAGTACAGCATCCCAAACAGATGTGTACTAACGTTATGGATTACACACTGTTTATTCAAATGGCCACTGCAGTGAACTGGGCACACTGCCAGCATGCTAATCTCACTCAAATGAATATATTGATGGTAGTTAATGAAGGTTAGGCTACCGGAGCCTTGGGTTTTTACAGTAGGGTACTTTCTACAGTTACACCCTGTCCATGACAAGTGGTCAAACTCACTGGGGGGAAGAGGGATATGCTCATAATGCACAGTATTTACATATACTGTCAGGTCCATCATTATTGGCAGCCTTGATAAATATGAGCAAAAAGACAAGAAAATAAATAATACAAATACTGAGCTATATTGTATGCTCCAAAAAGGTGGGAAATTATGTTATTTTATACTAATACAATTGCCCAGAGACAAATATTTTGTTTAACAAGAAATGCAGAAAAATCTCAAAGAATTGGGGTCAAAAATATTGGCACCCCTCTTTTCAATATTCTAGTACTCTCCCCCTGCGAGGATAACGACACAGCCTTTTTTGAAAACCTTTTATGTGATTGGAAAACACTTTGCGAGAGAGCTTAGACCATTCTTCCATACAGAATCTTTCCAGATCCAGACTCTTACATTCAAACCATTTTGTGGTTAATTAACAGTTTCTGGTTTCAGAGGAAACTATATTGAAAATCAGAAGAATATGCAGAAAAGTACCTCAAATCTATGGTAAAATATGGTGGTGGATCTTTGATGTTATGGGGCTATTTTGCTTCAACTATTCCTGGGGCCCTTGTTAAGGTCAACAGCACCATGAACATTACCAAGTTCCAGGACATTTCAGCAAAAAACCTGGTTGCCTCTGCCAGGAGGTTGATACTTGGCAGCAAGTGGATCTTCCAGCAAGACAATAACCCCAAGCATTAATAAAAATCCATAGAAATAACTTATTAATTTACCACAAAATCTACATTTTTCAATGGCCATCTCAGTCTCCCGACTTGACCCATTGAAAACCTGTGGTTTGAATGTAAAGAGCAGACTAAGGATATCAAGGATCTGGGAAGATTCTGTATGGAAGAATGGTCTAAGATCTCTCCCAAAGTGTTTTCCAATCTCATAAAATATTTTAGAAAAAGGCTGTGTTGTTAACCTTGCAAAGGGAGGGTGCTAGAATATTAAAAACAGGGGTGCCAACAATTGTAACTCCTATCTTTATGAGATCTTTTTTTAAATTGCTTGTTAAACCAAATCTATTTCTCTGAGAAATTGTATTAGTATAAAATAATAAAATGTCAATTTCTTTGCATACAATATAGCTCAGTATTCGTATTTATTTTATGCAGTCTTTTTTGCTCATATTTATCAAGGGTGCCAATAATTATGGATCTGACTGTATTTATATTTTTTGCATTTTACCACTATGGATTATGGTTGATCTTTGTTGATGTTTGTCTGGTATTGTCCTACAGATAATGGAATTGTCCTTCAGATTAGTCCTGTACACAGGTATTGCCTTATCCTGACAACATATAGTTGATTGATGCTTTATCCTAATATAATTACAGCAGTTGTAAAGGCTCCCATTCACTTTAATATGCAAATCCACTTAAAAATGCACTCTAAATTTCTGAAAAGGTTGTTGCTGTGACGAATTGGTCAATGTGTCAGCCACTTTACCTCACACCTAGTCAAATAAGGGTTAATGACTTCGACTAATTGATAATTTATTCATTATAATTTCCCACAGATTATCATGCATAACCTGACCACAGATAATGTGTCGGAGTTCACCTGTGAGGAATGGCTGTCTAAGACCAAAGGGCACAAGAGGACCATGATATGTGAGATGGCTGCCGTGGTGGAAGAGGAGGAGATGGTGGAGAGCACCACCTACATTATCCAGGTTAAGACCAGCGACATCGGAGGTGGGTCAGACAAACAACACATTCTACAGTCCTCATTAAAGTCCATGTTCATGTGACTAACCAGGGCCTGTATTCATAAAGCGTCTTAGAGTAAAACATACTGATCTAGGATCGTTTTTGCCTTTTAGATTATAATAAATGGGCAGGGGGGGACCTGATCTTAGAAAAGCAATCCTACTCCGAGTCACTTTATGAATACAGGCCCAGGTATCAATCTCAAGACTACATTATTCCACTGAACTAAAGCCTAGTCATTATCGTAGTTCCCTGAACCACATTTACATCAATTTTCTGTAATCACAGTGTCCCTCACTCTCTATCTTTCACTGCAAATCAACACCATTTATTATACACTGCCCCAGATCCAGCTTAAGTCCTGTTCCTAACTAGCTGGGATGTTTGTTACAGTATATCCTCCTGATTCACTTTATCTCTGTGGCACAGCGGAGCCTCTTTTCTGCTTGGAGAGACATGACGCTGCAGCAGAGGTGGAATGCGACATTCCATTTAGACTCATATAGGCTAATGAATGAGATACTACTCTGAAAACTGTTGCTGGGCTTTGCTCCTTTGCCGTACAGTTTTCCACCGCAGAGGAGAGGCAGGCTGCTGATTGACATGATAGAGGAGCTAGGTGTCTGAGCTCACTTCAAAAAGCTCCTCATTCTGCCATTGGCTGCCAGTGTTACTGAAGACATGGCCCTCATCTTCTCACTGAGGCCGTGTGTGTGTGTGTGTGTGTGTGTGTGGGGGGGGGGGGGGGGGGGGGGGGGGGATCAGAGAATCACATCAGATAATCACTAACCTCCATCTCAACTTTACACACACACACACACACACACACACACACACACACACACACACACACACACACACAGGCATTCACGCGCACACAAGTTAAAGACTTGATGTACACACACACAAACTTGCAAGCACATGCGTCACATGTGACTCAGAGGAAACAGGGATTTAATTTGATAAGGTAGTTGGTTAGTTGTTAATAGGGGACTATTTGAAAGGCAGTCTATGGAAGTCAATATTTTAGTGATTTTATACATTTTTAAGGATGTCTGACAGATGGTGAAGTGATGTCTTGAAAGGCAGAATGTTAGTGGCTAATGGGGAAGGTTTACAGAGACCTTTGGGGTGAAATTAGGTTTATATAATCTGTGTTATCGTCTGGCGACGGGGAATGGTTATTGGTAAATAGATTTTTATGAAGGCTGTAGTTTCAGCTGATGGTAAGTTGAGCATTTAAAAAGCAGGCATTTAGATTTGTAAAAGTATAACAAAGGGGATTCAGTTTGCATGGCCTTAAGCTCAGAGGGTTAACACAGTCTTGTGGTGCCCATGAGACCCGGGTTCGGAGCCCAGTCAGCCACAAAATCACTGCAGCTTTTCATAGAAGTTGGTGACTCTCCTTCCTCTCTCTCCACAGGCGCAGTCACTGACGCCAACATGAGGATCATTGTGTTTAGGGAGAGCTGTGACACTGGGACCTTGGCTTTGAAATCCAACAAGTTTGATCACAAGCAGACCGACGTGATCCATTTCCCTGATGTGCTCCGCATCGGGGAGCTCTCCAAGGTCCGGGTGTGGCACAACAACTCAGGTCAGCCAATAAGTCATCAGGAATATGATGCCATGACCGGGAGGGGAGCCAATTGCAATCACAGTGAACAAGTCAAAATAAGAAACCTGCATACCTATTGGTTCTATCAAATCAAATGTTATTTGTCACATGTCTCGTAAACAACAACAAGTGTAGACGAACAGTGTAATGCTTATTTACGGGCCCTTCTCAACAAAGCAGAAAGAAAAAGAGAGAAATAATAGAAAAATAATCACACAAGGAATAAATACACAATGAATAACAATAATTTGGCTATATACAGTGGGGCAAAAAAGTATTTAGTCAGCCACCAATTGAGCAAGTTCTCCCACTTAAAAAGATGAGAGAGGCCTGCAATTTTCATCATAGGTACACTTCAACTATGACAGACAAAATGAGAAAAACAATTCCAGAAAATCACATTGTAGGATTTTTTATTTATTTATTTGCAAATTATGGTGGAAAATAAGTATTTGGTCAATAACAAAAGTTTATCTCAATACTTTGTTATATACCCTTTGTTGGCAATGACAGAGGTCAAACCTTTTCTGTAAGTCTTCACAAGGTTTTCACACACTGTTGCTAGTATTTTGGCCCATTCCTCCATGCAGATCTCCTCTAGAGCAGTGATGTTTTGGGGCTGTTGCTGGGCAACATGAACTTTCAACTCCCTCCAAATATTTTCTATGGGGTTGAGATCTGGAGACTGGCTAGGCCACTCCAGGACCTTGAAATGCTTCTTACGAAGCCACTCCTTCGTTGCCCAGCCACGTTTCATCTTCAATGCCCTTGCTGATGGAAGGAGGTTTTCACTCAAAATCTCACGATATATGGCCCCATTCATTCTTTCCTTTACACGGATCAGTCGTCCTGGTCCCTTTGCAGAAAAACAGCCCCAAAGCATGATGTTTCCACCCCCATGCTTCACAGTAGGTATGGTGTTTTTTGGATGCAACTCAGCATTCTTTGTCCTCCAAACACAACGAGTTGAGTTTTTACCAAAAAGTTATATTTTGGTTTCATCTGACCATATGACATTCTCTGAATCTTCTTCTGGATCATCCAAATGCTCTCTAGCAAACTTCAGACGGGCCTGGACATGTACTGGCACTGGGGGACACATCTGGCACTGCAGGATTTGAGTCCCTGGTGGCGTAGTGTGTTACTGATGGTAGGCTTTGTTACTTTGGTCCCAGCTCTCTGCAGGTCATTAACTAGGTCCCCCCGTGTGGTTCTGGGATTTTTTGCTCACCAAGCTGCTTACCTATTGCAGATTCAGTCTTCCCAGCCTTATGTAGGTCTACAATTTTGTTTCTGGTGTCCTTTGACAGCTCTTTGGTCTTGGCCATAGTGGAGTTTGGAGTGTGACTGTTTGAGGTTGTGGACAGGTGTCTTTTATAATGATAACAAGTTCAAACAGGTGCCATTAATACAGGTAACGAGTGGAGGACAGAGGAGCCTCTTAAAGAAGAAGTTACAGGTCTGTGAGAGCCAGAAATCTTGCTTGTTTGTAGGTGACCAAATACTTATTTTCCACCATAATTTGCAAATACATTCATTAAAAATCCTACAATGTGATTTTCAGGATTTTAATAGTTATAGTTAAAGTGTACATATGGTGAAAATTACAGGCCTCTCTCATCTTTTTAAGTGGGAGAACTTGCACAATTGGTGGCTGACTAAATACTTTTTTGCCCCACTGTACACAAGGCACCAGTACCGAGTCAATGTCCAGGGGTACGAGGTAATTGAGGTAGATACAGTGCCTTGCGAAAGTATTCGGCCCCCTTGAACTTTGCGACCTTTTGCCACATTTCAGGCTTCAAACATAAAGATATAAAACTGTATTTTTTTGTGAAGAATCAACAACAAGTGGGACACAATCATGAAGTGGAACAACATTTATTGAAAATTTCAAACTTTTTAAACAAATCAAAAACTGAAAAATTGGGCGTGCAAAATTATTCAGCCCCCTTAAGTTAATACTTTGTAGCGCCACCTTTTGCTGCGATTACAGCTGTAAGTCGCTTGGGGTATGTCTCTATCAGTTTTGCACATCGAGAGACTGACATTTTTTCCCATTCCTCCTTGCAAAACAGCTCGAGCTCAGTGAGGTTGGATGGAGAGCATTTGTGAACAGCAGTTTTCAGTTCTTTCCACAGATTCTCGATTGGATTCAGGTCTGGACTTTGACTTGACCATTCTAACACCTGGATATGTTTATTTTTGAACCATTCCATTGTAGATTTTGCTTTATGTTTTGGATCATTGTCTTGTTGGAAGACAAATCTCCGTCCCAGTCTCAGGTCTTTTGCAGACTCCATCAGGTTATCTTCCAGAATGGTCCTGTATTTGGCTCCATCCATCTTCCCATCAATTTTAACCATCTTCCCTGTCCCTGCTGAAGAAAAGCAGGCCCAAACCATGATGCTGCCACCACCATGTTTGACAGTGGGGATGGTGTGTTCAGCTGTGTTGCTTTTACGCCAAACATAACGTTTTGCATTGTTGCCAAAAAGTTCAATTTTGGTTTCATCTGACCAGAGCACCTTCTTCCACATGTTTGGTGTGTCTCCCAGGTGGCTTGTGGCAAACTTTAAACAACACTTTTTATGGATATCTTTAAGAAATGGCTTTCTTCTTGCCACTCTTCCATAAAGGCCAGATTTGTGCAATATACGACTGATTGTTGTCCTATGGACAGAGTCTCCCACCTCAGCTGTAGATATCTGCAGTTCATCCAGAGTGATCATGGGCCTCTTGGCTGCATCTCTGATCAGTCTTCTCCTTGTATGAGCTGAAAGTTTAGAGTGACGGCCAGGTCTTGGTAGATTTGCAGTGATCTGATACTCCTTCCATTTCAATATTATCGCTTGCACAGTGCTCCTTGGGATGTTTAAAGCTTGGGAAATCTTTTTGTATCCAAATCCGGCTTTAAACTTCTTCACAACAGTATCTCGGACCTGCCTGGTGTGTTCCTTGTTCTTCATGATGCTCTCTGCGCATTTAACGGACCTCTGAGACTATCACAGTGCAGGTGCATTTATACGGAGACTTGATTACACACAGGTGGATTGTATTTATCCTCATTAGTCATTTAGGTCAACATTGGATCATTCAGATATCCTCACTGAACTTCTGGAGAGAGTTTGCTGCACTGAAAGTAAAGGGGCTGAATAATTTTGCACGCCCAATTTTTCAGTTTTTGATTTGTTAAAAAAGTTTGAAATATCCAATAAATGTCGTTCCACTTCATGATTGTGTCCCACTTGTTGTTGATTCTTCACACAAAAAGTGAAGTTTTATATCTTTATGTTTGAAGCCTGAAATGTGGCAAAAGGTCGCAAAGTTCAAGGGGGCCGAATACTTTCGCAAGGCACTGTATATACAGTAGGTAGGGACACTGTGTCTAGGCAACAGGATAGATAAAACAGTAGCAGCAGCATATGTGATGAGTCAAAAGAGTTAGTACAAAAAGGGTCAATGCAGATAGTTAAGTCTTATGACTTGGGGGTAGAAGCTGTCCAGGGTCCTGTTGGTTCCAGACTTGGTGCATCTGTACCACTTGCCGTACGGTAGCAGAGAGAACAGTCTATGACTTGGGTGGCTGGAGTCTTTGACAATGTTTAGGGACTTCCTCTAAAACTGCCTGGTATAGAGGTGCTGGATGGCAGGGAGCTGTACGCCCTTCCCTCCATACCTAAATCTGCATTGTGTATTTATGCACCGACTGTGAACTAGGTCGTTTTTATGATATATTGTTTATCACGCCTGTCTATTTCATACCCTGTCAGTTGTTTCATACTCTACTGATATGTCATGATCAGGGCCTGCTCTGATGTAGCACATAGAATACATTGATGTAAAAGATGAGGCCCTGGACAAGACGTTCCGTTTCCCATGAGACCGCTCTTTGGCCAAGAATGAGGACGACGGTCAGATCACGAGGGAGTTGGCCTGCGCCAACAGCGGCATCCTAGACCTCAACGAGAAGACCTGTAAGATCAGTTGCACACAAGCCTGAGTTCTCTTTAGTAGGGCCAAGCATTTCTCCTGGTAAGGCTATGCAGTCAGGAAGAATTCCTGGCTCTTGTATTTACAGTGTTCCAATCAGATCATGATGAAATTACTATAGTGTACTGTAATCTACTTTGAATCCTATCCTATTGCAATCCTGTCCTCACATAACCCCAGTTTCACATTTTTGTCCTAGCCTTCTAAGCCCTTGATTAGTTGAATCAGGTCTGCAACAAAAATGTCCAACATTGGGGTTATGCAAGGGCTGGACACTGACTCTACTAATGACCTAATGGACTGTTCAAGAGAATTCGGTCCCCCCAGGGCCAAGCTAACGCATTTTGTCTGTACTTTTGTTTGAAAGAATATGAAATGATTACCACCACGGTGGACACAGAGGACGCAGAGACCATCTGGATCGCACTGGAGGGGAAGAAGGGGCAATCAAAATAAATTGTGATGGAGAACTCAAAGAAAAAGAGGTTATTGCGGTACGCTGCTCTTGGGCTTGTGTTTATGTAAAGAATAAGCAGAAATGATTGGGTTGGAGGGTTTTCTCTTTTTTTTCTGTTATGCCAGCCAGGATTAGAATGATCTCACTTGGCAATAAGAGCTCTTTTACAGACTGATGAGTCAGGCCTCTCAACAGTATACTCTGCTCTTATGGAATTCAATCACTAGTAGTAATAAACTCGATCGCCAGGCATGAAAAGAGCTCATAAAATCTAATCCACACCTATTTGTTTCAGATCAAATCTTTGCAAAACGTATTTAATGAAGCTTGTAATATTATTTACTGCTTTTCGCGCAATGGGTCTTATTTTCA